>NC_061097.1:28668570-28681070 GCF_015104395.2 Macrobrachium nipponense
CACCTTCTTGATTATAATAATTTTATACTCTTGTTTCATCATACATCAAAGCTCCTCTTATTTCTTTGACCTTCAAGTTAAATCAGCACCTCAGGTACAACTCACCATTCCCTGTGAATATATTATTCATTATCTTCTAAGTTTCGTCTTCTTTTCTCTCTCTAAAATAGTTTAGTTCTCTCCTGTCATCTCCTCTGCCACTACCCACAACAACCCTTTTCAAATTAAACACTAAACAGTTTATAGCCTTACATTTTTATTTAATTTCTGCTCTGTTCAGTCATTTAATCTTTTTAAAAAAAAATCTGCCTCTGTTCTGTCATTTAATAAAACAATTTTTTGCCTCTGTTCTATCAAAAAAAATTCTATCTCTGTTCAGTCATTTGATTAAAATAAAAACAATTTCTGCCTTTGTTCTGTTATTTCATTTAAAAAAACCAATTGTGCCTTTGTTCTTTCAAATAACAAAAAAAAAAAAAAACAATTTCTGTCTCGGTTCTGTCATTTCATAAAAAAAAAAATGTTCGTTCCCTCCTAGCAGTATTCTTTTCTCTCGAGAACAAAAACGTACACCTTAAAACTTTTCGAAAAAAAAAAAAAAAAAAAAAAACAAAAAAAAAAAAAAAAAAAAAAACTGACACTTTCACTGTTCCCTTTCTCTCTCATTTCCGCTCGAAGTTGTTTATTCGGAGGTCTGTTGCGATTTTGATGCGATCTCCTTAATTCTGAACGAACCTGGATTTAAAAATACACATAAAAACTTAGTTTTTATTCAGTACTACTATATCATCCGGTTCTAATTTTTTTTTTTACAACTAAAAGGATTTTCCCCCACTTCTTTCAACGCTCCCAGTCACACCACTTCTATATCCTTATTCCTAATTCCTCGCATAAGTAGATATTCCATGTAAAACATTCACAACTTGTATCGCACCAACGCATCTTACCGACATCATTTTCATAACCATAACCTTGTCCAAGTAGATTCCATATATTAAGTCCAGAACGTTTCCTTTCACTTACCTTGAAAAAAAAAAAAATAGTAATAAACCCGAACCAACTGTAAATGTCACCTTCACATCCAGCGCCTTCCTCTGACATCTCTGTACTAAGAAACAATTTGACCAACGCTACGTAACCCATTTCTTGTTCTCCGGTCTGCCAACGCGAAATCAGAGGAATTATTTCTGGTGATATAAATTCATTCCTCGATGTGGTTCGGATCCACGATAAACTGTAGGTCCGTTGCTAGATAACCAGTTTTCCTTAGGAGCCACGTTAAAAAAAATCTCTGTAATTTTTCGGGCCAGCCCTAGTAGAGCTATTAATCAGCTCAGTGGTCTGGTTTTTAAACTTAGTAAAGTAGTTTATACTTACTTTTTCCAAGTCCTAAGAACATCATTCTCATGAACTATCTAATTCTAACATATAAGTCCCAATAAGGATAAATTCAACAAACCTATTGAATTTTCATTCAATCAAAATAGTGAAAAAGAAACCCACAAAATCACTGTATAATTTGTTTACTTAAAAAAGTATTTACTTATATTTTACTCAACATTCGAGTACTTTCTGGCCCTGAAAGAAAAGTACTCGAGTGTTTGAGTAAAATAATATGTAAATATTACAAGTAAAGAAACAAGTTATACACAGTTATTTTGTGGGTTTCTTTTTCAATCTTCAGAGGAAAACTGAAAGAAGTTTTTGTTTGCTTGGTTCAATCAAAATAGTCCTGGACGTGTTTAATCCTGATAACTGCTTTCAACTTCACGGAATTTAAGCAACACCCTAAATCTCCCTTCATTCATTGAAGGCAAAAAGGCAATCATTCTTTACAGCCAGAAATTTGCTCATTTTAGGCGATAATTCTTTTTGTTCCTCTATAGTTTCAGTGCTGTTCGAGCTGACACTAATTAAGTGATATTCTCTCCTTTGTTCCCAAAGTCTTGTTGACACAGACCCACCCGCATAAAACACTGCCACTTTTAAAACTAAGTTTACTTCCCTGAACAAATTTAGCCTGCCTTTCTTTTCATCTTCACCATACGTGTACACAAAGATCCCCCGAAAGAAACTTTTTTTCTTTTTTTTTTTTTTCCAATATTTTAAGAAAGCTAAATAGATTTCGAATTAAATTTTTTTTTTGGGGGGGAGGGGGGTCCTAATATCTAGGAAGGGTTGTTTCTACCTTGGTAGTTCCACAATAATTCATATTAAGGCATTCCTCTGTCTTCTAGACCAATGCGCATTTCGAATTACAAATGAATATGGTAACACAAGGCTTTTTATTTCCCATCAGCTTCCATGAACCTGTCATGGAACAGTCTATATCAGTAGTGGTTTTCACCTGAAATAATAATAATAATAATAATAATAATAATAATAATAATAATAATAATAATAATAATAATAATAATAATAATAATAATAATAGAGGAGAAACAAATCCAGTTATGTGTAAGTACACCTATTTAAAAAAGATAAACCTGTATAGATTCCCGAAAGCTCTCTGTACAAATCCAGTATTAAATATATGTGCTTATCCATAACTGTGGATTTATTTCTCCATTTCACGACTCACACTACTATCAGTACTTAATAATAATAATAATA
The DNA here is from genome assembly GCF_015104395.2 of Macrobrachium nipponense. Taxonomy (NCBI): domain Eukaryota; kingdom Metazoa; phylum Arthropoda; class Malacostraca; order Decapoda; family Palaemonidae; genus Macrobrachium; species Macrobrachium nipponense. The sequence continues at coordinate 28,671,184 of NC_061097.1, forward strand.
ATAATAATAATAATAATAATAATAATAATAATATCTGAAAAAGAGTGAAGACGAGTGGCTAAAGAGTGCATGGGAAGAAGGACTAATAAAAGTAGACGAAGACCCACAAATATACAGAGACGGAGAGAAAGACAGACAGAACAGAGGACTGGCACAACAAACCAATGTACGGACAATACATGAGACAGACTAAAAGAACTAGCCAGCGATGACAATTGGCATGGCTACAGAGGGGAGAGCTAAAGAAGGAAAACTGAAGGAATGATAACAGCGGCACAAGATCAGGCCCTAAGAGCCAGATATGTCAAAGAACGATAGACGGAAATAACATCTCTCCCCATAATGGAGGAAGTGCAATACGAAAAATGAAACCATAAACCACATAGCAAGTGAATGCCCGGCACTTGCACAGAACCAGTAGAAAAAGAGGCATGATTCAGTGGCAAAAGCCCTCCACTGGAGCCTGTGCAAGAAACATCAGCTACCTTGCAGTAATAAGTGGTACGAGCACCAACCTGAGGGAGTGATAGAAAACGATCAGGCAAAGATCCTCTGGGACTATGGTATCAGAACAGATAGGGTGATACGTGCAAATAGACCAGACGTGACGTTGATTGACAAAGTCAAGAAGAAAGTATCACTCATTGATGTCGCAATACCATGGGACACCAGAGTTGAAGAGAAAGAGAGGGAAAAAAAAAAAAAAAATGGATAAGTATCAAGATCTGAAAATAGAAATAAGAAGGATATGGGATATGCCAGTGGAAATCGTACCCATAATCATAGGAGAACTAGGCACGATCCCAATATCCTGAAAAGGAATCTATAAAAAACTAGAGGCTGAAGTAGCTCCAGGACTCATGCAAGAAGAGCGTGATCCTAGAAACGGCACACATAGTAAGAAAAGTGATGGACTCCTAAGGAGGCAGGATGCAACCCGGAACCCCACACTATAAATACCACCCAGACGAATTGGAGGACTGTGATAGAGCAAAAAAAAAAAAAATAATAATAATAATAATTCACGTGTATAAATAAAACCTCTCGTATTTATACGTATGCTTATGTCATGTGCAAGCAAGCGCTCCAAAACACTTGGCAGTTTAATGTTTTAAAATAATGATGCAAATACGTTTAAGTGTGTATTGTTTTAAATTTATTATCCAAACTATAGTCAGTGTAATGTTTTTAAATAATTATCCAAACACTTGTCAGTGTATAATGATTTTAAATAATTATCGAAACACTTGTCAGTGTATTGTTTTAAAACAATTATCAAAACACTTGCTAGTGTGTAATTTTTTAAAATAAGTATCCAAACACTTATCATTGTGTAATGTTTTAAAACAATTACCCCACACTTGTCAGTGTGTATTGTTTTAAAACAATTATCGATACACTTGCTAGTGTGTGATTTTGTAAAACAATTATCCAAATACTTATCAGTGTGTAATGTTTAAAAATAATTATCCCAACTCTTGTCAGTGTGTAATGTTTTAAAACAATTATCCAAACACTTGTCAGTGTGTAATGTCTTAAAATAATTATGCTGGAATGAATTTCCTTTACCTGGGAATTAATAATGTCCAGTTTCCCTGGCAGCACTGTACAGGATATTGTCCATAATATTAATGTCATTGGTTTTATCTCATGATTTATTCTCTCTAGATTGTCTGGATTCCTTATCATAGCTATTTGTCTTCACTATTCATCAGTCGCTCCGAGGCGACTGTTTACTTAATGATCATGTGTTTTAAGTGCACGTGTATATGTGTGGGTGGGCATTTATGCTCGCCTTGTCATACTTATTAGATACTTTTAAAGTAATTTTCCGTGTGTGTGTGTGTGTGTTTGTGTTTGGGGGAGGATGGATTGGGGTTGACTTGACGAGATGAAGAGATTCTGTCGACTGACATATCGGGGAGAGAGAGAGAGAGAGAGAGAGAGAGAGATCTCGAGCCGGAAGACTGAAAGTTTTTTCATTCTTTTTCTTTAAGTCCTACAGGTACGAGTATATACAACCTATTAAAGGTCACTAAAATAAAGGAAATGTACTGTGAGCTTGACGAAAGAAGAAAGTGAGTTCCGTTTCGTGTTAAGATACATACCTAAGATATCAAAATATATAGGTAGAGACAGAAGCTTTTATTAAGAATTTATATACGTTTTAGCTGTAAAAAAATATCAAATTAGTACCGCAGAAAGTAATGAGTCAGTTATATAAAGGTCATGTAATTCATGTAAACTTTTTACATCGCAAATAAAATCACATAGAATATTCGGTCTGCACAAAAGGGCGAGCTTTCCCTGTAAAATTATGTATTCACAAATTACGCAAAATCTTTCATATTACAATAAATGCGCACTGAATTTTTTTTTTTATTGTGAAAGTCTATATATTATGATTTCTGTTGATGAAATCATGAATTAAATAGTAGCTGCAAATTACTTTTTTCCAATGAGAAAAATGGACCGAAAAAGGGACCGAAAAAGTTTTAGAATTTCCATCTATAAGCACCTAATACCAGAAACATTACATAGTATATTTAACGGACACAACATGAAGAATATGTCAAATTAACTTAGGGAAAAGAGTTGGGAAATAAATCCCCAAACATTCTATATAAACAATTTTGAATGAAGAGGGAGATGATGAAAAAAAAAGCAAGCTTATTTGGAGAGCCCCTATCTTTCAATCTGAAAAGACCTGGGTTCGTTCCCTATGATGAGGGTTCATCGTCTGAATAATATTAATAATGATGATAATAATAATAATAATAATAATAATAATAATAATAATAATAATAATAATAATAATAATAATAATAATAATAATTATATAATAATAATAATAATAAAAAGTACAGATAAATTTTTCATGTTTATTTCATTTGAATTTTCAAGAATAAACTGAAATAAATACTAAACGTTTTTAATTTTAGCTGAGCTAATCTACCCGACGACGCACTTTTGATTTATTCCATAGCGGAATCACACAGCCTTGAGCCGCGAGCGCTGACAACCTTCTGTAAGATCTTTCGTTATAACTTTTCTTTCTTTAGGGAAACAAAAATAAATAAGTAAAATTTCAGTCGTTTCCAACTTCAGATGGTTCTCCTCTCTCCTCTCTCTCTTCCATGTACGTCTTCGATGTCTCCCGTTTCTCCTGAACATTTAAAAAGGGCGGGGTGTTACGTTTCCAAAATACCTGTACTGTGAAATTACGTAAACGGCGCTACGTGGGCGCAAACATTTTCAATTTATTTGCTAAGTACTAGTATAATTCAGAATGTTCTTAACTCATTTTAATATATATATATATATATATATGATATATATATGTATGTGTGTGTGTGTGTGTGTGTTGTGTGCGTGTGTTTGTGTGTGTATGTATACATATATGTATATATTACATATGTATATTTATTATATATATACATATACTTATATAAGAGAATATCACAGGAAAACAATAGCAAGAAAGTCAGTACCAAGCGCTTTCGCCTTTATTCAGGCATTGTCGACACTGCCTTGCCTATCATTTTCTGTGGTATTCGCTTATATAATGAAGTCCCATGTATCTACTGTGATCTTTAAGCATATATGCATATATACATATATATATATATATATATATATAATATATATATATATATATATATATATATATACATGAATATAAACTTAAGGGCACGGAATGTGACCATTTACAACGAAGATATACGATAAAACCCCTTTCTGTCTTCTCTTGACAAAATATTGTTGGCTTCATTATTCAGTCCACATGCTCTCTCTCTCTCTCTCTCTCTCTCTCTCTCTCTCTCTCTCTCTCTCTCTTTACACACACAAACACACAAATGAATTATTTAACTTCCGGTGGATATAGTATTTTTTCCTGGGCTCTGGACAAATCTTCTAACTTTGCAAACTTCTCTCCAGCAAGGCCAAAATAATAATCCGAGTCAAAGTTTTAAATAGAAAATTAATGATGTTTTACTGCCTACACTGTTCTGGTCCATGGGATCAAATCTTCCTGATTATGCAGATGCATGCTTTCAAAGAAAGTTCGTTTGTCAGTAAGTTTTTACGTAAAGATAAGGAAGATACAAAAGCATACGTTCTATATGCAAATGTGCATGCATGCATACATACACATACACAGAAATTATATATATATATATATATATATATATATATATATATATATATATATATATATATATATATATATTATATATATCATTATACATAGATATTATATATATATATATATATATATATGATATATATATATATATATGATATATATATTATAATATATATATATCACATCACCCAAAATGAAATTAGAGAGAATGTGGTGATGTTTGCTAAACAACTCATGACAAAACGATCATTCATGCAAACACAAACATATTAAATATATATATATAATATATATATATATAGTATATATATATATATATATATATATACTGTCATAGAATAAGGTCCAAATCAATGGAGAATAATATTCATTGAAACAATAAATTGCATTTAAAACATTAATTTCATCATAACCTATATGTCAAAAGAGCTATATAGATATAGCTAGAAGGTATTTGCAGCATAAGTTACGTACGAAAATTAATGCTTTACATTGAGTGTTTTAAGCTTAAGCCATTGGCAGAATCATTTTGAAAATAAGTAAATTGCAAATATGCAAGTTCGTTAAATTTCACTTCAAGGGAAAATGCAACTGAAATTGAAGACAAAAATACTCATAAATATGAAGAGTTTGCTGAAATCGAAAAACGCATTCTCATATTCATATGAAATAAGTTTTAACTATTGCATTTTCTCAATATTTTCTATGTTTAATAGCCAATTTATCAAACATTAAAAGTGTTCACTAGATACTAAGGTATATTCCATACAGATTTTAATACATTTATGAATATGCCTTTTATGGATTCACTGACGATGGGGAAATGTAAGTCTGAAACTAGTTAAACAGATGAGTGTTTTATATCAAAAGTTTTAGTTCACTGTCACGTCTCTTATACTCTAAATTTACTGACCAGACGCCGTAACCCGCCCCCCCCCACCCAACCCCCGCTCCATTACCCGTGATTCACCTTTACGGTTGACTTGGCAACATATGTTACATTAATTCTCAAAAACCTGTCTGAATAATCAGCTTCCATTTGCCCACCATCTCTTGTAACATTCATGCCTTTAGGTTACCATCTGTTCCGAAACAATTTCTGTTTTTTTAACTTCAAGTTTCAATTTTTTTTTCTTACCCACGAAAACGTTTATGTACCAGTTCCTGCAGCTTTTCTAGCCCATCACCGACTAATAACACGAATTATATATAATCATCGCATGTATCAGCCATTCCCAAATTGATTCCGTCCCTTAGTTTTGTTTATCAAAGTTGCTTCTATATTCACTTAAGTCTTAGTTATGTGGAAGGGTTTGGTAGACAAACAAACAAACACGCACATATGTAATAGATATAAAATATATAAATATATATATATATATATATATATATATATATATATATATATATTATATATAATGTAGGTAAGTATGAATATGTATGTATGCATATATGTATGTTTGTGCCACGAAAGGCAGCACGCGTATATACACTGGTTCGCCCACTGGAACGAATACATTACTTTTACCAATTACTGATAAAAAGGAAGTAAAGTCGTGCATGAGAATACTTCGTTTACTTAGGTTAAACACGCAGAGGAGGGTATCAAAAGCAAAACCCTTTTAAGCAGCGTGAAATGAGATCTTGATCATTTGCATATAAGAAAAAAACGCGGAAGTAGATAGGGTTCCCGATTTTATACATTGCCTTGATCATTTACTCCCTAGAATGAATATTGGCACGCATAAGTAAGACATAACTGACAGAGTACTTAAGTGATAAATATTTGAAACTACAAATACTCACGAAGTTATTTCGTATCTAATTCCGCGTTACCCCTCAACATTAATGCTTCGTGTCTGTGAATTTTTACGAGCAGCTCTTTTGAAAACGTAGAGGAAGCTGTTGCCTTTTCAGGCAGCAGCTCCACGGGATTACAAATAACTCAAGATGGTCTCATTAATATTCGAATTTTGGCAGCTGCTATTTTGCCTGTGGCTGCCTCCCGGGCTTTCAAGAAGAGACGAAAAATACTTAATCTTGCTATTCGGCCTTTTTTTTTGCACTCTCTCTCTCTCTCTCTCTCTCTCTCTCTCTCTCTCTCTCTCTCTCTCTCTCTCTCTTCCTTGCAGCAACGGGGATAGGTTAAAGTTGACTACATTTCGCACACACTAAGTGAAAGGGAAGAGACAGGGTCCCTGTCCATATACCACAACAAATGCGGAATGATATAATTCTCTCTCTCTCTCTCTCTCTCTCTCTCTCTCTCTCTCTTCTCTCTCTCTCTCTCTGTCACCCGCTGCCGCCAATGCAGACTAGAGGAATTTGTTTTTTTCTGGTGATTAGAAGTTCATTTCTCGAAATGAGTGGTTCGGATCCCACAATAAGCTGTAGGTCCCGTTGCTGAGTAACCAATTGGTTCCTAGCCACGTAAGAAATAATCTAATCCTTCGGGCCAGCCCTAGGAGAGCTGTTAGTCAGCTCGGTGGTCTGGTTAAAACTAAGATATACTTAACTTTCTCTCTCTCTCTCTCTCTCTCTCTCTCTCTCTCTCTCTCTCATTTTCGCTTTCCCGGGGAGTAAGCCTACAAAATATTTTGTTGTCGTTGTTGGGGGGGGGGTAGGAGAGGCTAAAAAGGTCTGAAAAAGGTGTTTCGCGTCGAGTTAAAGATACAGGAATTTTAGGATGAGTTATTTATGATTTATTGATTAGAATGAAAATGTAAAAAAATAGATAATGTGCATGTTAAAAGGGACAGAATAAGATATAGCGCATTTATTTCAATTTTCGTTGGTGAAACAACACACTATTTGACCGTAGATTTAGCATGCGCACCGAGTAAGCTGGAGGTCGGATCATAACTTGTTTCATGATGATGAGAAGCAATCTCGGCAAATTCTTATCTGGCATAATTAACTGAGGTTTATGCGAAAATGTGATTTCTCAATTATTCATTTGAATGAGATACTATCTTTGCCAATTCTTACCCAGTTCGTTTCGCAATGGAAATCAAAACCACAACAGAAGTAATTATAAAAACAATATAAGTGTTTAAATTTAAAATTTATTTATCTCATAGAGATGCAGACTGCATGTTACAAAATACGTGAGTCTATAAAAACAAATACCGCGTAATTGTAACTAGTGAAACGTTGATTGAAATTCAACATAAAATTGCAGTGATTTAGCTCAGCTATTTAGAAATAGAATATTCCATGAAATATTATCAACAATGACTGTCAAAAATATTTTTTTGTAAAATACTTTTTTATAGTCAAGTTCAAAATATACACATTGGTGCTGGGCTGAACGTTAAAAAACTAATTACAACAATATGCCATAATCCTTACATACATTTCAAATTACTCCCAGACTGTAACATTTAATCCGTAATGTAATTATTTCTATTGGGTATTTAATAATAATTAGCTTATAGGTACTTAACTATGACTTAAAGTTGATAACCTGTTATGTGTCAGAAAAAGAAAAGAAAAAAAACTGAAGCGAGCACGAGTGGATTTTTGTGTGAATCGAGCAGAGTGAAAATCGTTAGTGCAAGGAAGCTGCACTCTTGGGCACTCACTGAAACAAGGTGGGAAGGAGAAAAAGGAAAAAAATTCGCCCAGAAATAGAGGGTTAACGGTTAGGGAATCTTTGGCAGAGGCGGTAAAAACAAGTAAAAAAATGCACTGAGGCTTTTTCGGCTCAATCGAGTTTTCCGTATAGTCTACAAATAATCAAGTCCACCGAAAATAGATCTATCTTTCGGTGGCCTCGGTATAAAGCAGTATGAGCCGTCACCCATGAAAACTTTTAGCCGGCCAGTCTGTGTGGTGTGTGTGTGTGTGTGTATATGATATATATATATATATATATATATATATATATATATATATATATATATATATATATATATATATATATATATATATAAGTAAAAATAGCTGACCAACCTGGCAACACCCAGGGAAATCTGTGAATGAACAAACCGATAAACTAACTCTCTCTCTCTCTCTCTCCGATCCCTGTTAAGATAATTGCTTCAGTGTATGTATATACAATATAGTGATATATAATATATATATATATATATATATATATATATATATATATATATATATATATATACTTTTCACCTATCCTTTATGATGCAAAACTAGTGAGGTCCTCCTCTTCCAGAATTAATTTCCCTCCTGCCTAAATGTTATGCTCCTCATCCATCGCAGATGAAAATTACCTCCAAAAATTTATCCATCCCCATTTTCCCACCCTGTAGGGATCTGCTTCATTACATCGAAGAACCATTTACTCTTAATCATCGTCCCTTCGCCCCTCAACTATCACCAAATACAAAATCTCATTTTCTTTTACCTGAAACTCTCCAATCAACCGCAGCAAAAGCAATTTTGATTTCTTTGATTTCATTCAGAAAATTATCCTGTCGAGTCTTCTCTCTCAAGTGAACATACAAAGAAGAATGAGCGGATTGGATTTTCTAAAAAAAAAAGCGAAGAAAATAAATATACAATGAATTGAAAGGGAATTCGTGTAATTATCATCAAAATATTATCGTGAATGGAATGAGCTGACCCAAAGCAATATCTTCTCAAGAGTATAAAAATTAAAGCATGCAAGAATGTATTAAATAGTAAGGAATGAATTCAATCTTCCAAGAACCAAGCATAAATAAGGAAGTCAGAGAATTTCTACTGAGGGGACGGTTGTATCTTCGGAAAACAAAGGCTAGGAACAAAAAAATATAATGTAACACCATGAAGCGGAGAGAGAGAGAGAGAGAGAGAGAGAGAGAGAGAGAGAGAGAGAGAGAGAGAGCAGAGAGAGAGAGAGAGAGAGAGAGAGAGAGAGAGACTAATAAAGGAAAATATAAGGGCACAGAAAAAAAGCAATTACAAGAAAACACCAGATTTCATGAAATATCGAAACTTCTATTAGATGCTTTCTTAAAAGTACATTCTAAGAACACGGTTGATCATCTTAGAAATGGTGGGGATCGTTCCTGTGGATCAACAGAACAATGAACATAATACAACTACTGGATTAGACTGAAGAGAAGCTTCAGGAATTAAGAAAAACCGACATCTTCAGAAGAGGTGTGAAGAGAGGGACACTGATTCAGAGACAAAGATTATCTTTTGAATTATCGAACAGGTATGAGAAGCCATCAATACTGAAACAGAAATAGTAACTACAGAACAGGTATAGAACGATATGAAGCTCTGGTAACTAGGATGAAGAAAGGTGCTTATGAAATTGACACAATTAGATATTTTTCAAATAATCTGACAGAATAACGCGTTGACTCTCTTTAAGGTACGTTTAAAGGAAACGTAACAATGTAAACATTAAGAGGAGTGAGAGATTAGACTGCATTACGAGAGAATTTGCAGAAATAAATGTAATATCTCTGCTTAGGAGGTACAGACATTGGCTACGGCCTGAGAGTTCCACTGAGTAAAGCCATAAGGAAAGGTAATAGGAAGCTGGGGACACAACGAGTACCAGTTAAGGATACGACGATCCTACGTCATTAAAATGGAGATGATGATTATTCCCAAAGGACTTGACTTTGTGACAGCCGTACTGATAGCATCCTGAAAATCATGAAAAACCTTTAGTATTTTAGGATTACATGAATCTCCTTCCATTCAGTGAAGGCTGAGCAGGTGAATTTTTTTTTATGGGTAGGAGTAGGTTTTATTAATTAGAAGAAAGAGAAGG
>NC_061097.1:28686070-28688570 GCF_015104395.2 Macrobrachium nipponense
CAAATAAGAGGTTTCAATGGTTGGGGACTCTGGCCGAAGCAGAATAACGACTGAAGGGATGATGGACGAATAGATAGAAACGATTTTTTTTCTTCTAAAATTCAGAGCAGGAGGTAATAAAATTCAGAGCAGGGAGGTAATCCGACTTTGAAGAACAAGAGGAAATGACAAAGAAAAATTCTTCGAGTGACCTCATATTTCTTGGCTTTGTTGGTTTGGATTTTGGCATGCTGAGAGAGAGAGAGAGAGAGAGAGAGAGAGAGAGAGAGAAGAGAGAGAGAGAGAGAGAGAGAGTGGAAACCGGAAAAGCAATGCATAACGTTGGAAACATTTTTTTATCTTGAGAAAGAATACATAAGTAAAAAGGAAATGAAAACAAGTGTTAGTTTTTATTGGTGAAGAGTATAATGGAACTTGACGGATTCAATGGTGTCAGTTTATGAAATCAGAACAGAACTTCAGATCACAATTTGGTTTAAGTTAAGTAATACAAAAGATACCGACAGGAATAAAATACTTGCAATTCGAAAGTGTATCCCAGAATGTCGAAGTGTACGTATAAATGGGTGGATGTTTATGGAAGGAAAATAAAAGTAAATGAGAAAATAGACACAAAAAAAAAAAAATGATTAACTAAAGAGGAGAAAAGACTGAAGACACCTGAAAAAAAAGACCCACAAATGAAGAATAGGAAAGTAGAGAGAATAAAGAGACCGGGATTACAATATGAAAACGTGTGTAATTGTTCTGCGAAGAACGTGAGAACAAGAACTTCTGGGAGATAACAATTAATGAACAAACATACGTCAGGATGGAGAGCTATATAGAAAAATGTTTTCCTGCTTTACGCACGAGGCCAATTATTCTATGAATTTTTAGGAATTCATTTTTTTTTTCTTTTATTTTTTCTGCGATACAGATATGATACTCGAAACATCGTTTCTAGTAGTAAAAAAAAATGAGAGAGAGAGAAGAGAGAGAGAGAGAGAGAGAGAGAGAGAGAGAGAGAGAGAGAAATTCAAGCCCTACCTTTCCTTTTTGGGAAATCGCGAGAGGGATTATATTCATATCTATCCAGATGCAATGCCGTCGTCCACTTTTGCTGGAAGTTTTGTGATTATATTAGACTTTTCATTCAAACAGGAGAAGAAAACGGAAAGCTTCATAGGTTATGTAAACGTCTAAATGCTAATTTTCCTCATCAAGTTTTGTTCATAAGAAAAAAAAAATTCAGACTGGAGGAGTAATTTGGTTTCAGTGAAGGGTCACGGATGATGTCTTTCTACCACAAATAAAATCGAAACAAAAATAATAAAATGAATTCAGTTTTTCTGTTTTTATCACTTGAAAACTGGTAGTTTCGGAGGAAGGTAGATCGTATCAAGGTTGTAATAATAATATAATAATAATAAGGATATGGGATACGCCAGTGGAGATTGTACCCATAATCACAGGAACACTAGGCACGATAATAATAATAAAAGTGATTTTAATAAGGGAAAACATCCTTTCCTTTAAAGTCAAACTAAGAAAAATTGACATTATTCGTGAAACTGAAGCAAAAAACTAAGAATCAGACTGAAGAGCAGGTCAGCATTAATACTCGTCGAAGGACGGGCGAAGAGATTTATCATCATCAATACCTAATAAGAAAGAAAGTTTTACCCTTTCCGTTACGGCGATTAATCCTCCAGATGAGGAGTCTGGAAAGGCGGTGCTTACAAAGAGCAGTTGAGGAAAGACCATGAGAAGATCTGTGAAGAACTGGAATTTCTCTGGAAAATCAGCGGCGTCAAGAATCCTCAATTTAAGGGCTGCTCAAAAGGCATGAACCCGTGCTGGCGTAAGCCCCGCTTATCTAACACACTATTACTGAAAGGAACACGAAGGAAGAATTAAATAAAATTAAATTTGTTAAAAATCATCATTTAAAAAACGTCGGCGACAGAACAAGATATCTTTCTTACCTTTATGACATACCTTTATGACATACCTTGAAAATATGGGTGCAAGGATTCTTATTATTCCAGGTACAAGCAATTAACACCATTCTTATCTTTTATTGCTGAAATCACTGAATTAAAAAACCGAATGTGAACAGACAATTTTCAAAATCTCAGTCAAGTACTATGTCAATTTCCGAACCTTTATTTTGTCACCGAGACTTGAACGGAGGCATTACATGCCTGGGCTAATCAATTTAAAATGTAGCCATTACTTGGCCGCAAGAAGTCATGATTTTTTTGCAGCCAACCGGTATTCTATTGATGTATATATAATATTAATTCTGGTGCGATGTGACAGTTTATAATGGATGGATATATAAGAGAGGATTAGATTTATCTGTGTGGTCTGCAACTGTATACAATTTGTATGATTCATATCAAACATTCTTTACAGTTATTATCTTCCGATTTCAGTAAACTAGACCACATGTAGTGCTGCTTTGTACTGGATAAACTCTTAACAAATATAACATATACGTGCTTTTCGAGAGCTC
>NC_061097.1:28691070-28727165 GCF_015104395.2 Macrobrachium nipponense
GTATTTTAAGACCATCATAAAGATTAGTGGAATTTTTCTGTCAGCTCCACAGAACAGTCATTGAATACAGCCATTGAAAAAGACTGAAGATATGCAAAAAAAAAAAAAAAAAAAAAAAAAAAACAAAAAAAAAAAAAAAAAAAAAAAACTTTTGAATAAACTGAACAGGCATGAGAAGTCATTGATACTCGGAGGTAAATGGTGCCTATATCACAGGTAAAATAAGGTATGAAGCTTTAGTAATTATAGGTTCTTCAGAAATTGACACAAAATAAAATATTTGTTCAAATGCTGGACAACTAAAACGTAAGATCTCTTTAAGATGATTTAAAGAAACCTTAATAGTGCAAATAGTAAGAGAAATGAAAAGGGACTAAGTTCCATTACGAGATAGCATACAGAAAATAAATTCAATTTACTTATGAGGTATCGAAAATTGGCTAAGATGGGTGGGAGCCCACTAAGTAGGTGACAAAAGTCAAAGCCATAAGGAAAGGAAACAGAAAGCTGGGGAGACTACGATGCAGTAGTTGAGGATAAGACGATTATACGTCACTAAGATGGGGGAAGATGATTGCCACATGACTTTGTGGGAGTTACTATAGTAGATTCACATCGACCGTGCCTTTGATGTCTAGGAGGCCAGTACCCTTACGATGTTCCTGATTGGCTGTTGATAAGCCAATGACAGGGCTGAAAACTCTCAGTCTCTCTCGAGAGTTCACTTGGGTAGGATCTATGTTCCACTTCTGAGGGATACGTCTTTCAGGAACCCTCGAGAGAGACTAAGTTTCCAGCCCTGTGATTGGCTTATCAACAGCCAGTTAGGAGCGTCGTAAGGGACTGTCCTAGACATCAAATGCACGGTTGATGTGAATCTACTATAGTGGTAATCTGAAGCAACTGAGTTGAAAAAATAAATTGGTACTTTAGCAACAGTAGAAATTGAGGATTAGGTTATAAGCCTGTTTTCTCAGAGCAAAGGCTCAACTGGTGAATATTCCCCAGACGGGAGAGAAAGGGTTTATCCAATCAGGAAAATAGAAGAAAAAATGCTGGATCTAACTCGTCTTCAAATTCCTTAAGGAACTGGGCCGAAATACTTTTAATTGTACGCGTCACTACAAAACAACCGAGCAGTCTTGTTAATACTGTTAAGGATTTTGACGATTATAACTGTATGGCTGTCTAGACCAGTGGTTCCCAAATTGTGGCTGTTTTCAGCAAATTTACTTTGTATTGAATTTAAAGCAATACAAAAAACTGGAAATATTTTATATATTTATTTGTTTACTTTGTGCAAGAATATGCAAACATTAAATGTACTACGTTGTACTGGGTATCCCGGTATGGTAATAATAACTTTTAATTGGCTGAGGTCCAAGAATGAAAGATGATGAGGAAAAAGTGAACTTAGGAGAGAAAGGAATTGCATGCAAATGGAGGGAACTTAGTGCGATTGATGAATTCTGGTGGCAAAAGGAAATCTGCTCTGAAAGACGTCAAAGTTGATGTGGATTCGAAAGCGCCTAAGATATTAAATTTCTCTAATATGAGGTGTATCAGGAAATGATGAAGAATGTATCTGAACCAGGTGTTACGGAATGACTAGTTGGACGACGTATTACGGTGCTATCTGTGTGATTAAGTTATGTTTGGAATGAAGGGCATAACATATATATAGAGTTTTATTAGATGAAATTTACAACAGTTTCTCCTTTGTTTGTTTGTTTGGTGCTTTTACGTTGCATGGAACCAGTGGTAATTCAGCAACGGGACCAACGGCTTTACATGACTTCCGAACCACGTCGAGAGTGAACTTTTATCACCAGAAATACACATCTCTCGCCTCAATGGAATGGTCGAGAATCAAACTCGCGGCCACCGAGGTTGGCTAGCAGGTAAAGACAACCACGCCACTGAGGCGCTCTTTATCATTCCTTTGGAAATGAAAAGAAAAAAAACCCGCTGTGAAAAATACAAAGAACAAAGTATTCAATAATGTTCGTCCAAAGTACGTAGGAAATTGCGAGCAACATTAAAGAATTTAATTTCTATTAGGCTAAAGTTGTGTCAGAACTTTCCACAGCAAAGGAAATGAGTTTCAAGTGACTCTCTCTCTCTCTCTCTCTCTCTCTCTCTCTCTCTCTCTCATTTCTGTCGAAGCATAAAATTATATTCCGCTATACAGAGACTTACACGTACAGTTGGTCTTGCAACACCTTTCAAATGGCCAAAATTGATGTCCACATTTTTTGGTCAGAAGGAATGAATTCCCGTCGTAATGCGGGGGCTTTAGGTGGTTTTCCATCGTTCTCAGGTGATTATGAATAAATCGTGTCCCAAATATAAATACACTTAAAATCCACCAAAATAGAGAAAACTATACATTTTATAAAAAAATATTTATATCAGTGTTGTAAACTGCATGCTACAAAAAAATGAGCCTACGATACAGAAAAATCCATAATTGTAACCAAGGAAACACGGAATGAAATTAAATACAACATAAAATCGCAAAGTTCTACTCAGCTATTGAATGTCAAAATACATTTTGTAGACAAACTTAAAACATAAAGATTCCTGCTGCCGTGAGTGTTAAACAAACAAGTAATAAATGCACCGAAGTTTCTTCTGCGCAATGGAGTTTTCTGTACAACGCTCAGCCACAGCCCAAGAAAATCTCAGACGCGGCCCCTGAAACCTTCAGCCACGGCCCGGTGGTGGGCTATATTGTTGGCGATGCAAGTTCATGGCTAAATTTAACCTTAAATAAAATAAAAACTACTGAGGCCAAAGGGCTGCAATTTGGAATGTTTGATGATTGGAGGATGGATGTACAATATACCAATTTGCAGCACTCTAGCTTAGGTAGGCTTCAAGATCTGAGGGCGGACATAAAGACAAGCAACCACCTCAATAGTTTCCTTTTACAGACAAGTAAAAGCTAATAACAGCAATATGCCATAACCTCACAATGAAATACGCATGTTTTAAATTATCCCCAGAATGTGGAAATAATTAATACAGTATATAATTACTGCATTGGCTATTCAGCAATAACCATCTCAAAGGTAACCAATTGTAACTCCTAGTTAATAACCTGTTATATAACAGGAGTGAAAAGCAAACGGACAGAACGAGATACTATTCTACGAAGAAGCGAATTTGGCGATAACGGTTAATGAACAGAGACATCAGGTGGAGTTACGTTACCGTTTCTTCTTCACAACATTGGCTTTTAGCAGTGTTACCATACGCAGTTCTTTGGATTTATTTTTCGTGACGTAAAAAAACTACGCGTCACTCGCTCAACATAAAGTATTTTTGATGAAGAAAAATAAAGGATTACAATAAATTCACTTATATAAATAGGCAGGATATGTTTTATAACTTCATTTTCATAATAGAGCATAAAAAGGCAAAGTGAAGGATTGCCAGATGTCACCAGAAAGCCACACTAGTAGACGAAATTCCTCAAAACAGTAACCCTGAGGTGGAGAGGTGTACAGATAATGCATTTGATTTATACACAAGGACAGTTATTTTATACACGTTTTGAAATTCAGCCACTCTCCTGTTTTTCTGGAGGGATTCAGATGTTATTCTGGACGTGTCTTCTTTGGTAAAGAGAAAAGAGTGGATGGGAATTCAAGTTTTACCTTTTCTTTTGGAGAACTTGCCGAAGGGACCATATTCATATTTATTCAGATGCAATGCCGTCGAGCACCAAGTCTGGTGAATACATTAGACTTTTCACTCAAACGGGGGAAGAAACCGGCGAACATCGTAAGTTATGTCAACGTCTAAATGCAAATGTTCCTCATCAAGTTTAGATCAACAAGAATTATAAAAACCAGAATGGAAGAGATATTATTTGGTTTCCGTGAAGGACCGCGCATGACGTCTTAATGATATTTGTTCTTGTTTAACGACGAAAATCCTCCGTTGGGGGTAGTGCCGTCTGTGCACCTCATGCGATGCACTGTAGGCATTGCTTTAGGTTCTTTGCGGCGTACTTTAGGCCGCTAGTGTTGTTGTTTATGATTTAGCTAGCTTTGTATCAGCACGGGGTCTTGCTCGTAAAGCAGTCCGTAAACCCATAGTTGCAACCCCTTTCTTTCCTTTTGCTGTATCTCCTTTCATATTATCTTTTATCATTCTTCCTTTCCACCCTCTCCTAACAATAGTTTCCTATTGTAACTGCTTTGAGGTCTTCCTCCTGTTACACCTTTCAAACTTTTACTGTCTATTTCCGTTTCAGCACTGAATGTCCTCATAAGTCCCATTGCTTGGCATTTGGCCTAAATTCTATATTCAGTTCATGACGAACATCGGATAGGACATACCATAAGAACATAAGATTGACAGGTTGCAAGGACTTCCTCAAATGGGAGAGGAGGTTTGGCGGTTTTCTGCTGAACTTCAGCTTCTTCAATTCAAGTAGTCTAACTTTATCCGAAGCTATAATTTCACCTAACTTAGTGAAGTTTCAAGCCTGTATTAAATATACACCAGGAATTATTTTCGTTTTGCAATTCCAACGAACCTAAAGCAAATTCATTATGTGGACGCGAAGAGAGTAGCGCCTGACATTCAAATCGAGAATGAAATAGAGAAAAATTCTATCACTTCATTCATGCCAGACCAAATACACAGGTACTGTCTTGAATGAATGGAAGATTTTAACATCATTCCACATTTTCTTCGAATCAGCAGCAGCAAAACAATTTTTGTTTTTTTTCTTCAATTCAGTCACCGCACATACAAACACTCCCACACTTCCACAGACATCAGGTTAACATCGTTAATCAGCGGTGTGATATGATCAGGGAAAAGGGATACAGGTAAGCACTGAATAATTAATCATTGCTATAGAAGATCACAGAAAACAATAGGCATCCAACATGTCTCCTACGACAAAGGTAATTATCTCTAAAAAAAACACTACGTATGAACAAATTGGAGTCGATCCTACAGGCACACACATCTAATCAAGCAAGAAGCTATAGTAGATTCACACCTCAACCGTGCATCTGATGTCTAGGCCATTTCCTTACGAACGCTCCCTGATTGGCTGTTGATCAAGCCAATCACAGGGCTGGAAACTCTCAGTCTCTCTATCGACAGTTCACATAGGCAGGACGTTTGCTCCACCTTTCCTGAGGGATACTTTTGAAAGACGTATCCCTCGGGGGAGGTGGAACATACATCCTACCTATGTCAACTCTCCCGAAAGACTGGGAGCTTCCAGTTCTTCGATTGGCTTATCAACAGCCAATCAGGAGCGTCGTAAGGGACTGACCTAGACATCAGATACACGGTTGATGTGATCCTACTATAGTATGTAACGCCCAGTACATGACAGGAACTGACCGGACAAAAGGCTTTAGATTTCCTACGTCTCCTATCAATGTCCTAAAGGCTTAGGAACAGAAAACACCCGTTGCCTTTCAGAAGGGCATGGCCGGCACCATATCAAAGGAAACAAAAGGTGAAAACTTATTGAAACAATTCTCTTAAAGGTAACGCTGATCAAGGGAACGACTAAGTGTTCATATGTAAACATCATGCATGGTTCTACTTGGATTATTAAGTCGTTACCATTAGTAAAAATCCGGTAGGCATGGTAGTGCCATAAGTGCACCTCATGCGGTGCACTGTAGGCATTACTTAAGGTTCTTAGCAGCGTCCATTCGGCCGTAGCTGCAACCCCCTTTCATTTCTTTTTACTGTACCTCCTTTCATATTCTTCTTCCATCTTACTTTCCTCCTGTTACGCCTTTCAAACCTTTTATTGTCAATTTCCTTTCAGTTCTGAATGGCCTCATAGGTCCAGTGATTCGCCTCAGGCCTAAATTCTATATTCAAATAGTAAACAAGTTCTTCGGCGAGTTTTCTGTACAACATACTCGTTTATTGCTGTATGAAACTCTCAAGAACCGGCTGTGGTTGCCTGTGTTGTTGCATAGCCAGACGCACGATCATGATTAACTTTAACCTTTAAAAAACAAAAAAAATACCTACTGAGGTTAGAGGGCTGCAATTTGCTATGCTTGATGATTGGAGGGTGGATGATCACATAATAATTTGCAGCCTCTAGCCTCAGTAGTTTGTATGATCTGAGGGCGGATGGGGGGAAAAGTCCGGACGGACAGACAAGAGCCATCAGTAGCTCTGTCTATTCAGTTGTCATAAGGCGGTACTTCAATCCAATGCGGTTTACCACCAAATTTCATATAATTCATTCATTTATCTTAAGTGTTTCTTTTACTCTGGAAAGTATCTTTTCTTAAACACTTTTAGTATTCAAAATCTCTCAATTCCTTCTGAATAATTACATTTTCCTGGCAATAATCACTCTTTTTAGACACCCTTTCCATCTACTGTTAGTTAATCATATAAACGTTTTTCTATCATTTATAAAGAAAAGTACTGACATTTTTTACTTTCCTAAGTCGTTCTAGTGCTGTTTGAACTGCAACTCTCATCAAAAAAGCAAATTTAATTGGTTTATTAGATACTATAAATATAGATATCTTTTCTGCGTTTTTTTTTTTTGCGAAATTATAGTCAACTCATTCTTCTTTGCAAATAGTGAAATATATACACATACATACATATTAATGTATATATATATATTATATATATATATATATATATATATATATATATATATATATATATATATATATATATATATATATATATATATATATAAAACGTTTTTTCTATAAAAAAAATTACTGAGACATCTTCCAGCAATAATTTCCTTCCCACTCCCCCCCCCCTATGGCCATCCTCCTCATTCGTTGTAAAAGAAAAAATGAAAATAACCCCATACAAATTTATAAAGGCATCTGCTTCATTACATAAAAGCACCATCTACTCTTCAGGAGCGTTCCTTTCCCCTCAAATATTACCAAAATACAAATTCCATTTTCTTTTCGTTAATAAAACTATATAAGCAACCAAACCGAGAGCATTTTTTTATTATATTATTTATTATTCTCATCGATTCTTCTCAAGAGAATTCACAAACACAGGGATGGAGGTGAATTGAATCTCGAAATAAAAAAAATGCGAAAAAATACCTATATATTTTATTGAAAAGGAATTCGCGCTCATCCCATTCAAATGTCATTATGAATGGAATTAGCTGGGGGATACAATTTCTGCTCAGATCATAAAGCGTGTAGGAATTTGCTAAATGGTAAATTAGGGACGAAATCTTCCAAGATCCAGACATAATAAAGAAGACTGTGAATCATTACAGAGGGGAACGATTTGTTGGAAAAAAAGAATAGTACAAAAAGTTGCTTGGTTGGAACAACACGGAAATGTCCATCATGAAGGGGAAAGTCGAGAATGATAGAAAATAAAAGTGACGACGGAAAAGAAAAGATAGTAGAGAAAAGCAAAAATAAAAGGGCACTAGATTTCCAGGAAGAACCGCAAGGCAATTTGCCAGATGCTTTCTTGGAGGTGCATTCCGAGGAATGTAAAGAGACGGTTGATTTCCATCAAGTAAAATGATGAAAGTGATGCTTTTCTTTAGAAAAGTAAACAAATAAATAAAATAGTACAAAATATAAATTAAAAAAAGGGAAGTACCGGTATCTTAAGTGGAGGTATGATGAGAGGGCAACTCTTTCTGACATTAAATATCTTTCTAACTATTGAACAGATATCAGAGAGGTCACTGATACCCAGAGATAAATGGTAACCATAGAAAAGGTAAGAAAAATTGCCAATTGAAATGAAGAAAGGTTGCGGAAGGAACTGACACAAAAAATAGATATTTCTTTTTAGATGGTTTGACAAATTAAAGCATAAGATCTCTTCAAGACAGGTCTATGGAAACGTGACAGTGGAAATACAGAGAGATGAGACAACGTAGATGCAGACAAAAATAAATTATCTTTGCTTATGGGGCAAAAGGAGAGGAAATAGAAAGCTGGGGAAAAGACGAGAAGCAGCAGCTAAGGATAAGACGATCACTCCTCATTAGGATTGGGGAGATTGATCCCACAGGACTTGACTGTGCCGGAACCTTTTGCCGAGTCTTGGGCATTGCAGTATGTGGAATTTAAGAAACGATATGCATACGCAACAAGGTTCCTTCGATTCGCCTTCCTGATTCAATGTAAAGTTTTCCAGCGACTCTCAGCCTCATCTCTCTCTATCTCGCTCTCTGTCTCTCTCTCTCTCTCTCTCTCATTCTTCTTGAAATCTAGGGCTTCCTTGCAATTGCTTTACTCTTCAACCTTTTACTTTTCTTACTTAATCTCTCTCTCTCTCTCTCTCTCTCTCTCTCTCTCTCTCATTCTTCCGGAAATCTTGGGCTTTCTTGCAATTGTTCTTCTCTGTAACCTTTTTAATTTCCTTAATCTCTCTCTCTCTCTCTCTCTCCGAGAATGAATGAATCAGACCTCTAATAGCGTTCCATGTTAGGGTTTTTCAGTTGCCTTTTTTGAGGTTAAGACAGTTTTTACAAAAAAGCAATCACGTTCATCTTTACTTTAGTTTATACTAGCCGAAAATAAATGCTGAATTTCTCTCTTTACGCCTTGGTTGGTCTCATACCTTTTACGAAAGAGAAATGACAAATAAACCACCAACTGACCGACTATCTGACAGGAGGGAAAAAAGTAAGGAAAGTGGTTTCACTCGTTATTCTGCGTGTCTCTTTTTATGCCGGGCACTGAAGTCGTATAAACCGAACATCTCTACCTATTCAGGAGAGTATATTTGATCGATTTTAGGCATATGCACACAGAGAATGACGCTCTGAAGAACAATCACCGCTATTTGAAGAAAACAGGTTTTGAAAACAGCTGCGATTCCAGAGGATTTTGCACAGACTGGAAACTCTCACTCTCTCGAGAGAGTTCACATAGGCAGGATGTATGTTCCACCTCTCCTGGGTGTAGGAACATAGATCCTACACCCGTGTGGACTCTCTAGAGAGGCTGAGAGTTTCAGCCCTGTGATTAGCTTATCAACAGCCAATTAGGAGTGTCGTAAGGGACTGGCCCTAGACATCAAACGCACGGTTATTGTGAATCTGCTATAGCTAGTCCAAGGAATATAGAATAAGGGAGAGGTAGTCCTTTATACGACTTGTTAGGTCTCTAATGGTTTTTACTGGCCAGTCTCATGAGGGCCCCTTATCTCTCAGCTCTATATAGCTCTGTACTGGCCATCTTTATGAGGGGGCCCATATCTCTTGTCCCTATATCGAATTTGTACCAGCCAGTCTTATGAGGGTCTCATATCTCTAATCTCAGTTATCGGACAGTACTGGCTGGTCTCATGGGTTACCCATCTCTCTAATCTCTGTTGGACTGTACTGGCCAGTCTTATGACCCCATACCTCTAATCTATATATGAACTGGCCAATCATGTAAAAGTTCTGGTTCTATATCTCTAAGAGCTGCGTCGCAATAGCTCAAACTTAAGAAACTTATCTTATCTTCCTCGAGTTGGAGTTAATTGTTTCTCTCTTATGATAATATTAAATTTACTATGAATGGTTGATGCCCATTTTCATCCTTCACCATACAAAGATGTACAGAAATTAAATTAAGTCAGTAATTATTATTCTTTCACTGCCAAAATCACTCGAAAAAATATTCCGGAATACTGAATCAGAATTGTTAATAATTATAACACCTGAATGATTTAGCAGTCAAACGCCACATTCAGACAAAAGGCGAATAATCTAAACTGGAAAAACCTTCGTTATTGCCCAAAACATACTAGTCAAGACTGCTATGAAATTCATTAAACCCATTATTATTCTATCTTTTATAGATATATACATATATTTGTATATAATATATATACACATGAGTCTGATCACATCACATGGATTCATAGGAGGGATACGCATTAAGCTACAATTGTCCTTTAATATCTAATTCGCTCTACCTCAGAAATTATTATCAATTAAAAATTCGCCTTCTGTTAAGATATATGAAAATACATTAATTTTGAGTTGGAGCGAATTAGACATTAAAGGACATTTATAGCTTAATTCGTATATATACACTATATATATATATATATATATATATATATATATATATATATATATATATATATATATATATATATATATATATGACTGGTAAAAATGTTCTGTTACAACAGAATTACATCTAATAAAAGGAGCCCATAAAAACACCAAAATATGGAGAGAAAAATAAAAAAAATTACTATATTTCAGAGACTGCTGTCTCTGAAATTAAAAAGAATATGTCTTTTATTCTTGGGTGATACGCAAAAAACGTTCAGAGACGTATCCTGAAATGATCAGAGAGACTATATCTGCCAAAGGATATCGCCAGGTGCATATCAATAAATCCCTAGATCCCCAGGGTTTTCCCTGCGATCAACAGGACTTTCCTTTCACACTGGCTGTAATGCGGTGCAATAGATCGCTGATCTAGAATACGAATGAGAAATTGCAAACTACTGGAATATGCTTTAGATCTCCATAACTCACACGAAAGACAATGTGTAGCTGCAAATGTATCTAAAATTAAACTTAAGTCACCATTACAAACTAAATCCCTCTGCTATGAGGAACTGTTTAGCCAAATCTCCATTAGGCAGCAAGTGTGCCTGCTGAATGTGAAGAGAGAATAAAAATGTTATGCTGAGATGCATCGTTTGTTAAGTGATCTCTGGAGGTCTGATATGGGCAGAAACGCAGAGAACAAATGAAGTATCAAAACATAGGTGGAATGAAGAGTGGAATAGTTTTTCAAAGAATGACAAGGTAGTTAGGAAATATGCAATGTTCATTAAAGACGTGCTTACATGGCAGACAAGGTATTTAAACACAGGTGACTTTATATTCAAGCAGAAAGAGATTCCTTAATAGATGGAGTTGATTGATACAGTACATCTATGAATCATGTGTATATATAAATGTAGGGCTTATGTTATACAAGTTTTCTGCTCATATAACTCAACCTTTGGTCCTTGTTGTGACTGTTTTTTTAAGGATAAACTTGCAAAAAGAGACACCCCGACATACATACGTACACATATACACACACATATATAAGTGTATACATATATACATATATCATATATCTAAATACATATATTTATATGTGTGATTACACACACACACATATATAATATATATATATATATATAATATATATATATATATATATATAATATTATAAGATATATATATAATAATTAATATACGTGTGTATAAATAAATTCTTCTGTTAAAACAGGATACGTCTCAGTTATAAAAGGCCCATTAAACACTCAGGTTTAAAGCTCAGGACACTATTTCGGTGGACTGACTCTCACCCTTATCAAGTAGTGAATGACAGAAGTTACTTTGGCGAAATACATAGTGGGAGATATGCCAATGTAACTTCTCCTGTCATTCACTTCTTGATAAGGGTGGGAGGCAGTCCACCGTAATATAGTCCTTGGCTTTAAGCCAGTGTTTCAGTATGTCTTTCATACTTTTATATATATATATATATATATATATATATATATATATATATATATATATATATATATATATATAATTGCGTTCCACTTCCTCCTCGCTCTCTTTCAGGAGGATGAGTGACGAGCTGGAGTACTGCCTGACGCGATACCTGATGGCCAACTACGACCCTTCGGTACGCCCTGCACGGAATTCTCGGAGGCCTTGTCGGTGGTCTTCGGTCTCTCCCTTCACAGCATCATTGATGTGTGAGTATTTCGTCTCCTCCTCCTTCTTTCTTTACCTTCAGCTTTTCCCATGAGTATTTCGTCTCTACCTCCTTCTTTCTTTACCTTCAGCTTTTCCCATGAGTATTTCGTCTCCACGGAATGAAAATGATTGAGACAGGTCTTTTGTCGTTTACGAAACTGTCGATCCCAAGAGAGGGACGCCAACTTGACCTCTGAGTGGTCGCCAGAATATTACTCGTCTTGATCATCACTTTACCACTATTGCTACTCCTCTGGTCTAGAGGTTATTGTCGTGGCATGCCACACGGATGTCGCAGTGTCACGTCTCCCCTCAGGGCGATGAAAAATCACTGTCTGTCTCATGATCTATCACTGCTGCAGTGTGAGGTCTTCAGTGGAAGGTTGAAACCAACATTCTTGAGAAGACTGAATTTCAAGTCAATGGCCCCTTTGCTGTGCTTGTTCCAAGTGAATAGGTTTCATCTATGGAAATAATAACAATATCCTGATCCAAAAATAATTTATACATTTAACAGACTTGTCGAATGAATAAATACTTATCATTCTTGGCGTCAGAAAGGACTCCACAGGAAGGTGGCAGACAGGATACGGAAACCTACTTATTACTGTTGGGAAAATAATATAAGTTATAGAGATTATCAAGTGATTCTATCATCACATAGAAATGTAACGTTCTCAAAACCTGTGTGTTGTTTTCAGCCATCAAAATATATTGTTGGCAGTTGACATTTCAGATGACTGAATTTTATATATTTAGTATATGTAAAAGCACAGAGAACTCTCACTGACATATAACGTAAATCTTATATAAACTTATCCTGGCGTTTGTCAGCGATGAATAACTCATACAAAGCCCAGCGCTTTTTCAATGCAACAATAAACAACAACGTGAATAACAAATACAATCCCGGTGGCAGCATCATATAACTAACTGCATTGGTTTGTATCTGTCAGTCCATGACGCGGGTTCGAAACCCCCTCCCTCCCCCCTCCCAACACCCTGTCCCCCAGTGACCCCACCCAACTACCCAAAAATATTCTTTTTTAAATAACATTCCCCATGGTGAATCTTTTAAAAGGATTAGATTCCCAAAACCCGTGGCCGAATTGGGATTGAAAAAGAGGAAGAGATGTTAAAGAAAGGGGTGTAAATATTATTTAAACATACGACAAATGAATCTTGAGATTATTGACGATTCCCCTTACGAACAGGAATCCAGACAACATGCAAACATAGAAAATGTAATAAAGCTCACAGCGTCTTTTTGCCAAAACATGAAAACCCTCTCTTCAAAGTCAGGGCGACCTCCTCCTCCTCCTCCTCCTCCTCTCTTTCTCTCTCTGTTTCTTGAGATAGATCTCAAAACAAAAGTGTGGGGGAGGGGATGGGGGAGAGGATCTTGAAAGGCGACAAAGAAAAACAAAGTAAGAATGAAAAGCGCAACAGGAAAGGCGATACCTGAAACGCATCGATTCTACACACATTCAGACATGAAAAAAGGTTCGGCAAAAGACGACACCTCAAGCAGATACACAGACACACAGATACATATATTATTATATATAGATATATTTAGTTCATAATCGGATTATCACGGGATTTGTTTATCACACATCACCAAATGTGAAAAAATACAAGACTGGGTGTAAGACCTGACCGGTTTCGACTGTATTTCTAAAGCCATTCGTTAATGCCTCGGAAATAAAGTCGAAACCGGCGAGTAGCTACACTCAAGTCTTACTTTTTTCACTTGTGGGAATGTGATACATATATAGATATATATATATATATATATATATATATATATATATATATATATATATGTATATATATATATATATATATATATATATATATATATAAATCTTATCACATCACGTGATTCATATAAAAACATTAAACTACCTTGGAATTCATAATAAGTTCATCGTTGATTCGATCCCACGAGACGACGAACTTATTTATCATCAACTAAAAAATTCCCCTTCGGAAGGTTAACATAATGAAAATATATTTTTTCCGAGGTAGAGCGATTGGATATTAAAGGACATCTGCGCTTAACACACACACACACACACACACACATATATACATGTGTGTGTGTGTGTCTTCATGTATGTATGTAGAAGCAAATACATTAATGAGAGAAAACAGAAAATGTTGTCCTGTCTGGCTTCGTCTATTTAAAAGCACACACTAGACTGATACTTAGCAAGTGAAATTTACCTTTAAATACTGACTAGGATAAAAGCACAGATCAAACGAACATCCAAACACTTAAATTGTCGTTTACACCGATGACGATGCGGAGTTTTTCCTTTTCATTTTTTTTCATTTGACCCAGAAAGGTGATGCTGTTCATAAATCTTGTTTTCGCAGAACACCTGACTCAGTTTTTTTCTGGAATGGAAAATAACAAAGGTTTTGCTGTATTGTCCTTTGGATCAGACCTCACTACAATTCAGAATCTGCACGCTTCACGAATTTCTTTTAGATTTTATACATTCCACTACTGATATTTATATTATTGGGTTACACTCTTTCTGTTATTAAACTATACCCGAATATTCTTTTTCTGGCATGCTGTTACAAAAGACTAATTCTTTAGTGCCTGTCCAACAAATAGCATGGTTGTTACGTATTACTGCATTCATATCTTATATATTGTTTATGTCAGTCAATCTTCTTTTTCAATGAAATACCAGTTTGACTAACATGGCTTTTATCAAAAATACATCGCGTTTTCTAATAAAAAAAATTAAAAATTCTTTGCTATTATTACAGAGGTCTTTCCTCACTTTTTCTATAATTATATATCCTGGTTCCTGAATGCCACGTTAACATTAACAATACAATAATGGAGGGCTAAAATAAGCATCCACGCCCATCATAAATTTTATCGAAAGCATCAATTATTTCACCGCTATCAAAGGATATGGTTTACATTCTCATTACTCAGGTCAACTAATATTTTTCGTCAACGCATCTAAACCATTAAACATTTCCTAAACAAATGGATACAGAAAACCCACCAAAGTTTTGGAGGCTAATGTTCATTTTTTATTCGGGCAACATAAATGAAGTTAAGATAACAGTTACATTTTGTTCATGTTAGCGATAATAATTTCATTCTATTAATTGGATAGCCATTAAAAACAATAGCCTATCCAATATCATTTTGAAACACAACAATATTATCGAGTCTAGTTTTATGCAACAAAGTTTTAATGAGAATGCAAATATCAGCCCATGAATGCATAAACGTGATCCACTTGTAAAAAAAAAAAAAAAAAAAAAAAACACAAAAAAAAAAAAAAAAAAAAAAAAAAACACTGCAATGTAGCTAAGCCCGAGCAATGGAAAGCAAAGCGATTCGCCTGTTAGTTTCCAGTAAGAAAAAGTCCAGATCAGATCTTTTGCGAAAATAAGATTTATGAATAGAATGCTCTCTCTCTCTCTCTCTCTCTCTCTCTCTCTCTCTCTCTCTCTCTCTCTCAAAAATGCCAAAGGACTAAAACGACAAGCTCTCCTCCTCTCATGTGTCAAAGGCAATTTTTAACTGTTTGTATGTGCGCGGAAACACTTCATCTTTGAGAGAAAATTGCAATGGGGAACAGTAAAACTGGGAAGAAGAAAAGTTACATTATATACATAAATATGTATATATATAAATATTATATATACACATGGTATACACACACACACACACACACCACACATATATATATATACATATATATATTATATATATATATATATATATATATACATACATACACTACACACATACTAAAACGTAAGTGCAACACCTATAATAACATTAAGCCACAAGTATCATTAATTCTGAAATCAACTACAGCTAAAATATAACGAAATGCCAGGATTTTCTCAAGCTGCTTGTCTATCACTGGATCTAAACCAAAGGCCCAGTTCGAATCCTGGCCTAGCCAGTTGCATTTATCAATTTTAATTCCTCTCGGGTGTAAGCTGTTCTTAGGCTATAATTCATGCGAAATTAAGTCATATTTGTGGACTAATACTTGGGGGGCATAGCAACTTCGTATACATACATACGTGTAGCTATAAATATATATACATTTATATATATGTATGTATCTATGTATGTGTCTATCTATCTATCTATCTATCTATATCTATCTATATATATATATATATATATATATATATATATATATATATATATATATATATATATCTATCTATATATATATATATATATATATATATATATATATATATATATATATATATATGCTTGTGTGTGCATGTGTGGGTGTGTGTGTGCGTGTGTATATTCTCATTCTCTTTTTACTTTTTTTTTTCCCAACCCCCATACATACACAAAAAACACATACATACATACATATACATGGGTGTGTGTGTGTGCGTGAGCACGAGCGCGTGTCTATTGTGCACCTACGCCGTAATTGTGCATGCATGGGCGAAAAGTATGAGAAATGTGGGTATAAAGAAGCGGTTAAAAAAAAAAAAAAAAAACACAAAGGTTAAAACATGTCTCGGAAGTTCCCTTTAGATGCTGTGATCAATTTTAGAAACTAGAGGAAGAGAAGTTGGGAAACACTTATAAAGAATTTGGAAAATTTGAGAGGAAGGAGAACAGAAGAGAAACGAAAAACCGTGATGTGTAGTATGTACAACTGCATGTGTATCTATCTCATGTATACACACACAATGATGGATAAGATCGGTAAATAGATAGGTGGATAGATAGATATAGAAGACGTGTGATTGTGCTAGCTACAAAGGGGTTTGTTTACAGACCCAGTTCTTCTTACAAAACAATTTATTCTTTTTACTTACTTTTTACTTACAGAAAAGTTGACAGGCCGTAAAAATGAGTGTATCCAGAGAGAGAGAGAGAGAGAGAGAGAGGCCGATGAGAGAGAGAGAGAGAGGAGAAATCATCACTCAACAGAAGGTGGTCAGGGTCCCTTTAATAAACGCAACCAATAATATTTAAGCCAATTGCGAGCTTATGATTGAATGGCAACGGGCAGGCTTCAGGTATAGTCTCGAAATTGGATGATTTATGCCTCAACTTCCAGTTCTCTTCATTTTTTCTTGAATTATTAATATTATATTATTCCCTTGCGTTGAAAGGCATTATTTTAGTGATAAGGATAATTATAATTATTACTATTATTATTATTTCTGATTTATTGATTGATTTATTTTATTTTATTTTGTCTATATTTTTTGTCTATCTCAGTCATCCTATTCGACAGGGTGGTTTTCACTGTGGGGCTCCGGGTTGCATCCTGCCTCCTTAGGAGTCCATCACTTTTCTTGCTGTGCGCTGTTTCCAGGAGCACACTCTTCTGCTTGTGTCATGGAGCTACTTCAACATCTAATGTTTTTCCAGGTCCCTTTTCAGGGATCTTGGGAATCGTGCCTAGTGTCCCTATGATTATTGGTACAATTTCCATTGTTATATCCCATACCTTTCTTATTTCTATTTTCGGTCTTGATACTTATCCATTTTTCTCTCTCTTTCTCATCTACTCTGGTGTCCCATGCTACTGCGACATCAATGAGTGATACTTTCTTCTTGACTTTGTCATTCAACGTCACGTCTGGTCTATTTTCACGTACACCTATCTGTTCTGATACCATAGTCCCAGAGGATCTTTCCCTGATCGTTTTCTATCAATCCTTCAGGTTGGTGCTCGTACCACTTATTACTGCAAGGTAGCTGGTGCTTCTTGCACAAGTTCCTGAGGAGGCTTTTTGCTACAGAATCATGCCTCTTTTTACCGGACATTCGTTGCTATGTGGGGGGTTTATGGTCTCATTTTTTCGTATTGCATTTCCTGCATTTGGTGAGATGTTTATTTTCATCTATCGTTTTTTTAACATATCTGGTTCTTAGGCCTGATCTTGTGCGCTCTTATCATTCCTTCATTTTCCTTCTTGAACTCTCCCCTCTGTAGCCATTGCCCTGTTTCATCGCTGGCCAGTTCTTTAGTCTGTCTCATGTGCTGTTCGTGCATTGGTTTATTGTGCCATTCCTCTGTTCTGTTTATCATTCTCCGGTCTCTGTAAATTTCTGGGTCTTCGGCTACTTTCATCGGTCCTTCTTCCCATGCACCCCGGAGCCACTCGTTTTCACTGATTTTCAGTGTTCATCGTCCAATTGTATAACACTTTTACAAATTATAAAAAAAAGAAACTAATTTGAATGACTTAGGAAATTAGAAAACTTCTCCCATAAGAAAAAAGAGTAAAAAAAGCGCTTAAGGTTTTTCAGCGCAATGGAGTTTTCTGCACATCGTATAATCAAGGCCGCCGAAAATATATCTATCTTTCGGCGGTCCCAGTGTAAAGCTGTACGAGCCGCGGCCCATGAAACTTTTATCAAGGCCAGTAGTGGCCTGGCCTATATCGTTTGCCAGCGCATGATTATGGCTAACTTTAACCTTAAATAAGATTAAAAACTACTGAGGTGAGAAGGCTGCAGTTCAGTATGTTTCACGATTGGAGGGTGATGATCGATCAAAATACTGAACTGCAGCCCTCTAGCCTCAGTAGCTTTTAAGATCTGGGGGCGGACAAAAAAAAGTGCCGACGGACAGACAAAAACCGGCCTCAATACTTTTCTTTCCAGAAAACTAAAAACCAGAAACACACAAGAATTAGAACGGAGAATGCAAACATTGTTTCTAAACAGTACTGACTAAGAAAACAGTATATAAACGGAGAACAATAAATAAAATAATAGTACACATCAAAATGACATGAAACACTATAAAAAGAGTACCTGGAAAGCTTCTGAACATGATATGTTAGGTGAATATTATTACAAGACCATATAAATTTAATGCCATAGATATATATAGTATATATATACACACGCACGCACACACACACACATATATATATGTATATATAATATATATACTATATATATATATATATATATATATATATATATATATATATATGTAATAAATACATTATTTCAGTTTACAGGATCTGTAAATAAAAACCCATGACCTGAGGTCATGGCATTAGGAGGGTCCTACGTGACCAAAGCAGATCTAGATTACGCTATGCGCTGTCTGCAGTAGCCTGATTTAGTTCTCTGTACATTATTCAGCATTTATTATTAATGATAACTTTGAACAAACAACTTCCATGGGAAGCGGTTTGACCTGTTAACCTACGCCGGAAAACTTGTAACTTCCGAGCCGGCGGACTACGTATGTTTTTATATGAATCGCTGAGATAGCTAATGTTCCGCTATCGACGTGATGCTTTAGAATGGCAGTTCCGTGCCAACCTTCAAACATATCGGTCTCCCGACCGAGCTGCATCTCCTAGTATGGAGTTACAGAATAAAGTTGTTATATCTGTTCAACTTATCTGTTTGAATCATCTCCTTTAGTTAAGAAGAACCACTCTAATAAGATATCTACAAGAACCAACTTCCACCTTCAACATCAGAACTAAACAGAGGAAACGGGATCTTCAATCAACGCAACATTTTATGAAGACGAAGATTTGTCCTTCATCGAGAAGAATACAAGCATCAACACCGACGTTTGAGTGACTGTTGTCACTTATCTTCGAGAATCAACCACCGGACGAGAGCAGCATCGAACATCAACAGAAAGAAGAAAACAAACACAGGAAACATCACGCGATCACGAGCAAGGACGCAGACAGAGCGATAGAGCGAGAGGAAGTAATGCAGGACGGAGGCTGTGACGTCATCAATCTTGGACTTCTTCATGCATCGTGCACCGAGAGAAGACCGTGACGTCATCACGACTTCCGACGCGAGACTTAGACAGGAAACTGAGACGTCATCCCATGTCAACAATCCTTCACCATATAATCTGGAGCTAAGTACCATTTTATCTATTCAGGTTCTTTCCTCAGTGAAGTGTTGTTCATCAGGAGTCGATCGTCCAGTATTCTGGGGGTGAGTTGTTCGCCATCTTAATCTTCCTTCATTACAGAATCAATCTTCAACTACGAGTTCTCGCCCGCAGATTATTTTTTTTCTCTTCTCGTTGTTGCTAATCGTTTCTTGCAGGAATTCTCCGTATAATATTTTATCAAATTATCTGTATTTTTGTATCTGGGGCTTTTTGGGGGATTTTCCTATTATTATAAACACATTTATACAGTACATTGCATATGCGTTTACGTATTGGTGAGTGTACTCTTATAGATATTTTGATAGGATCGCAAGGAATAGAAGTGATAAGAAAAAAGTGACAGTGGAAATGGCAAACTCCTCCGACTGGCAACCCCAATGTGGTGACTCTCGTAAGCGCGAGGTCAGCAATTGTCCCTTTTCAAGGTCGGGTCAATGGGTTCCTGCCTCAAAATGTTGAGGCATGGATCTCATCTGTAGACGTCATTTAAATGCAAAAAGCATCACAGACCAGCAGTACAATTACAGGAGGCCAAAAGCTTCATAGACTTTGCTAAAGGAGATGCAAGTGCTTATCTAAGGGGGGTTTCTTTCCAAGAGGCGCTTACATGGGACGAGTTCAAATCAGATTACGTGCCGTGTACGGGGGTGAAGAGGCTTTAGATGTAGTATTGGCATTGAGAAATATCCTTAACCAAGCCTCCATGACTCAGCTTAATGTTGTCGAGCGGGCGGCGCTAATTGCCGACCGGCTAAATGAATATCAAGTTAGTTTAAGTAACTCCGGGTGGGTTACAGAGTGCCAAAATCAACGTGAAAGATTTTATCCGTTTGATCTACCTTACGAGTATCACCGCAATGTTGCCTGAAGCGTTAGTGCGGTGTTTTGACAAAATTGCAGCCCAACAGTACAGAATTAGATGTGTATAAACAAATAAAAAAACACATGTCTAAATGTACCGACCTAGATCCTTCGCTCATTCAAGTTTTTGCAAAAAATGAGAACAAGCCACAACAAGTAAATGTGGTACATAATAATAATCAAGTTGCAGGGATGGTTTGTTATAACTGTAAACGACCAGGTCACATGATTTCAGACTGTCGGACGCGTTTTTGTTTCAATACATAATAGTTCAACTCATTCATATAACCGTTGTACTCGAGGAATCAACAGCAGAATGCTACAAAACACGCAACCAGTTGCCAGTGCAAATAAAAAGAAGGGCCCTCAGTACTATAAGAAGAAACAACCAAACGGAAATTCTGCACAACAGCAGAAAACAAACAAATCGTGCTTCAGGTACCTCTGTTCCTGGGCCGTCTAGCCAGAACTCGCAAGGGCAAGCGAATTTTCAAGGTGTGATAAACAAAACAAATACCACGTAGTTCACTCCAAGGGGGGAGAGGCGATGTTGGGTCATCAATATCAACATCTTTTGTATCAAATAATCAGTTTAATCATTTATCAGATCATTGTGAGGCAATTGATTTTCCTATGAAACACACGGCCGAATTCAAAAAATCTGTGCAGGTTCCCGTAGATTTGCAACAAATTCATGCAATTATTAGTCAAAACGAGTTGCGACCAACCTTACATGCAGTAAAATTTGGACCATAAGGTCATTCACTTTGTTCTTGATTCTGGTAGTCCACGTAATATCATGGATTTAAGGACTCATCATTTACTCTTCAAATTTCCCTATAGAGAAGTCCGGAATAAGGCTCTCAGGCATAGGGAATAATGAATTAAATGTTGTAGGAGTGATCATGTACAGTACAAGGTCGGTAAGCGCACGTTTGCTGATACCTTTATCGTTGTACAAAACATTAATATGTATCCCGCAGTAATTATCGGATAACCCGTCTATGGGCACTCAAAATATCATCTTAGCACCTGCAAAACACGGCGTGTATATGAAAGGGAAATTCTATAAGTCTTCTAATACCCTAAAATCAGTTTTAGATAATAAAGAGACAGACAGAGTTGTCACTTACATTACAGAACCAATCACCTGTCTCATGAACGCCAAGAAATAATACAGGCAACCCAACAGAACTCTCGCTCACCCGTAATATCAGCTTGCACGCAGACTCTCGAGCCTGAACGTAACTTCGAACATATTAGTGCGTGTAAAGAGAACCTTGCCAGATCTGAAACGTTAATCCTTTCCGAAACTCTGAAAACACACGGATTATCCGTCACACAAGCCATTTTATACAGTCGGCTCACAACAACAATGTAACATCGAAGTCTGTAATCATTTGAATACCACTTTAGTAATCCACAAAAATCAACATCTTGGATGCCGAAGTTTATAAACATCGCATTTCTACCGTAGCTGAGATAAATCACGCTCAATCAGTTGCGGATGAATAAATTCCCTTTTTTGCAATCTATAAAGAACAAAATCAGTAAGGACATTCAAGAAGAAGAAATTCAGCAGAAATTTTGAAACTTTTAACTAAATATCATGATGTTTTTCCACTATGGATGGAACCTTAGGAAAAACGGATGTCATCGAGCCATCAAATAAGGCTCAAGGACAAACAGAAAGTAATCTATGTACCTTTGTACCGACTTCCTATGAAATTTCAGAATGAGATAACTGAGGAAGTAGGTAAAATGCTAAAAGAAGGAGTCATTAGGAAATCAAACAGCCCTTATAATTTTCCGTTAATAGTAGTACCGAAAAAAGATCGAACTTGGCGGATATGCGTCGATTTTCGTCGTTTAAATGAAGAAACCAATCCCGAAACAATCCTGATTCCAGATTCCCAGTACCATGTACGATGATATCCTATCTCTATTAGGTCAGAACAAATATTTCACCAGCTTAGACCTACTAAAGGGATTTCATCAGATTCCGTTGGAACAAGAGAGTATCCCATACACTGCCTTCAGCACAGCCAGGGGACATTATGAATTTTTGCGTATGCCTTTTGGTTTACGTTGCGCTCCCATAACTTTTACTCGTATGATAAACATTGTGTTTGGAGACTTGTTAGGAGATATCCTACATGCCTACATGGACGACCTAGTAATCTTTTTCCAACACAGAAGAACATTTACGTAAATTAGAGTTAGTGCTACAAAGACTAAGGCAGCATAATCTAAGGGTAAAGATAAGTAAGTGTGAATTTTTTAAAACAGGACTAGTCTATTTAGGTTTCATCGGTTTCTAGTGAAGGTCTTAAAGTCGTCCATGATAAGGTGTCGGCTATCCGTAACTTTCCGATACCTACTAACGTCAAGGGAATACAGCAATTTTTAGGCTGTAGCGGCTACTATCGCCGCTTTATACGCAACTACTCAATCATAGCCGCTCCCCTAACCGATCTTATAAAAAAGGGCGTAGATTTCATATGGTCTGAAATTCATCAACAGGCGTTCGATAAATTGAAAGATGAACTGTGTAGTTCTCCTATCTTGAAATTTCCTGACTTCGGTAAGGAATTTTTCATAGCAACAGACGCCTCAGACCTAGGAGTAGGGTGGGGTATTGCTTCAACAATATGATAAAACAGTTTTTCCCTATAGCTTTTTATTCACGTAAACTGAGACCTTCCGAAAGTAAATATGCAGTAATAGACAAGGAAGGGCTCGCTATTGTTAATTCACTCGTGCATTTTAAATCATAATATACGGTTATCCGTCAAGGTTCTCACTGATCATAAGCCCCTAACCGACTTCTTTAAAGGCTTTAGTCACAGCCCTAAGCGAACTCGGTGGCACATGATCATCCAGGACTTTGGCGCGAGGATCGGGTATTTACCTACTGGGAAAGCAAATATCATTGCTGATGCATTATCACGCAACCCCTCTTCATCTTGTACCAAGCCATTAGCTGAATTAATAGATATCTCAACCTCCACGCCCATTGTTAAAACTATATCTGAACAGGAAGATCTGGCTGGAGTGCTGAACTATTACAGACAGAAACAAATCATCATTGCGTTAAACGGAATCCGAAGGAAAAGGAATACATAAAGTATAAGCAGCAGAATTATATCATAGGAGGATAATATCCTGTGTAGATCCGTGACGAGGAAAACCCGCAACACACCGCAGTTGAATAACAACCAGGTGGTGGTACCTATCTCACTCATACCACTGTCTTGAAATGGTTGCATGAAAATCCACTGCATGGACACCGGGTTATTCCTTGATGTACAGAAAGCCAAATCCTTATTTTATTGGCATACGATGCTTACAGATATAAAAAAGCACATAGCAAATTGTCGCACTTGTCAAGAATACAAAGGGCACACGAAGACACCTGTCAGCCTAGGGGCTTACCCCGTGCCAAATCAACCCTTTGAAAGAGTACATTTAGATTTATTAACAGGATTTTACGAGTCAGACAGAGGAAATAAGCACCTCCTAGTAATATAGATGCTTTGACTCGATATACAGAACTTATAGCGCTTAAAACAAAAACCGCGGTCGAGTGCGCTAGGAAGTTTTACGAGTGCTACATTTGTAAACATGGAATTCCACACATCATTATATCAGACTCGGGCGGGGAGTTCAATAATCATTTCCTTAACTCCTTGTGCGAATTCCTTTGTATAAAGAAAATCAATACCATGATCTATCACCCAGAGTCTAATGGCTAGTGGAAAGGGCAAATCGTAAGGTTTTAAACATTTTAAGGGTCACCTTAGGGGGGCAGACCCCAACTGGGACATTGCCATACCTGCGGTACTAAGCACACTTAATCACTCGTATCATGTGTATTAAAATGACACCGCACGAGCACTGTACGATATCCCGGCTAGAAACGCCTTTCCACATCTTAACGCCTACAACTAATTTATCAAATCCTCTAAAGGAGGTTATGGATGCAAGCATAAGTCGATATAATATACTTCGTAAGAATCTAGAAGAAGCACAAATAATAATGAAAAAAAATCATGATAAAATAGCTAAGCCAACTAGAAACATATGCCGTGGGCGGGGATCAGGTATACATACAAGTATACGTACGTAAAGGTTTAAATTATAAACTGACACCTAAGTTTGAAGGCCCGTTTAACATTTTAGAAAATTTAACGGCCAATAGATTTAGGGTTCAAAATGTATCCAAACCCACTGATGTGAGAATAGTTCCATTGGCACATATCAGAATCTAAAGAAAGGTAGATGGAGTGAGGGAAAAAAATGGTTGTATTTATGAAACTTGTATAATAATTTATATATATATATCTATTAATCATATTTGTATGTAAAACCTATTCTTTTACGCGAGTTATTACATATGTTTTACTCATTGCAGGTTTCAAAAATGAATCTGTTATTGTTAGGAGTGATATTGTGTATTCAGACATCTTTGTTGTATGGAAAGAGCGCTAGGACGAAAGAAATAGAATTTAATCATGGCTCGATTATCGAGAGAATGGATGATGTATTCATCGTGTCAAGTAATATTGTCATAGAGGTAGATATGCATGCAATATTTTTGCCTGAAGATGACATCCTTAACTTAAAGAATGACCTGATGAGGTTTGCTATTTCGCTTAAGGAAATGCACGAACGTAATTTTCATGCTAACTCAGAGATTTCGCTAGCTCAAACACTAAGCGTCGCGGAAATGTTGTCTTATGACATACAAAATAAAACCGCCGAGGCAGAAGAACTTGCTACGTGGACCTGTGATGTGGTCTGTGCGGCACAATACTCTCGAACGCCGCAACCCGCTTATTCTGGCTGGACTAAACATCTTAGGATCTGTTGCGAATCTAGGCTTAGGAATTTCAAATCGCCTTAAGATAAATAATCAAAATAAAAGAATTGAGTTTTTGCAACACAAAACCGAATTGGCTTTGTCCGAACTTCGCAGCCAGTTATCTTCAATTAATCAAATAATGAGTATCGTAAATGAACATTCAAAAAAAATAATATCGATCAGGTCATGGAAGTTCAACATTTGCTGGGCTACATTAGCTTACTATAGTTCGAAAATAGATCATATCCGTGTGAAAATATCACATTTTATTGAGAAGTCAAAAGATTTCGTAGAAGCGATTACGTTAGCGACAAAGGGGTGTTATCTCCTCACCTCATGCCTATTAAAGATCTGACGTTAACTTTGGAAAACGGACGGGAGAAACTAGGTTATATTCCTTTATTAGACGCCCATAAAGTAGAGTTTTATTATAGCCTAATATCAGTCAGCGTTGAAAATTATAGAATTATGATCACAATACCTTTTGATTCTTCCGATGCTTGGCAATCATACAAATAGCACGTTTCCTACTTTCATGACGAATAACTCAAGTCCAGTATATCCAATTTGACGGGGCATGTACTGATTTCTTCTGATAAGAAATCATTTACAGTCATTAAAGACTTAGATAAAACTCACTCACTGTCAGAAGCCATGAATAATAAAATTTGTACAGCTGACTTTTTTGAATTCTATCCTATATCAACGGATTCATGTGAGTTAGGCATAGTGCTAAACGGCTCTCTCTCTCATACAAGCGAAGGTTGTCTGGGGAAACTTTATCCCTTTTACGGTAATAAATTCAATTACAGGATGAATAATGGTTCCTGGATCCGTTACGATAAAGCCGGATTCAACGTAGTATGTCCGAATGGGACCACCGCCATGCCCCTATCTTGTAGCAGCTGATGGTTGTCGGGGACATCTACAAACTACACCGTCAGAGGGGTCAACACGATAATACGTGAGAAGGCGTATTTGCAAAACTACACTTGGGCATCTACAATCATCCCATCACTACCTCTCCCATACAACGCGCGGGTGGCTCATCGTTTGACGCAACTGGCTGAGATGAACCACGCGTCACCGACTTATGCAGGTGGAGAAAATCTTCGCTACTACATTCTGCTGGCCGTGTTCAGCGTGACGGCCTATATTGGTTATCGCCGTCAACATCTTTGCTTGGCGTAGGCTGAGGCGTAAACAGAAGGATCTCCAAGGAAACGTATTGGCCCGTCTTAGATGACGTACCCGTTAAACTCAAGTCGTTTGTTTGAGTTTAGGCCGGCCTGAACCTGGCCACTTCAGTTTGTGCTAGGGAATTGTCTGGAATTGTGTGTGTGAAAAGCGGTCCGTATGCTGGCAAAAATGTAGGACAAGAAAGACTCACGCCTTTGCACTTTGAACAGTTAAAGTATCTCCCGGGTACCTAAATGAAATATTATAGCCCAATATTATACATTAATATACTCCTAAAGGTTATTTTTCGGGCACCTAATAAAATATATCAGCCCTATATATTGCATTTGTGCACAATTACACAGTTAAACCATTATTATACCATTGTACAATTATATTTATCTTATTACAAAGAGTGACAAGTACTCTTAACAATTATCCATGATCATGCTATAATCTGTAGTAACCATTATTCTTAATCAGGTTACCTATTATCATATAATCATGTATACATGTTAATCTTTTGATTTTTACATTTTTATTATTTTGGGTACCTAATCATTATTATTACCAAACATGGATCTAGATTTCCATGCATTTATCTTTGTTTATGAATATGTCAAAAGGGGTATGTAACAGAACCTTTTTATGCATTTAATCACTTATTATGTTTTATACCTAGACGTATGTTACGAGCACGCTCCTATGAAAACAATGTTTAAAGTAATTTTTTTTTTTATTCAAGGTTTGAATAGGTAGCAGTCCGAGCCTAATGTAATAAATACATTATTTCAGTTTACAGGATCTGTAAATAAAAACCCATGACCTGAGGTCATGGCATTAGGAGGGTCCTACGTGACCAAAGCAGATCTAGATTACGCTATGCGCTGTCTGCAGTAGCCTGATTTAGCTCTGTACATTATCAGCATTTATTATTAATGATACTTTGCACAACAACTTCCATGGGAAGCGGTTGACCTGTTAACCTACGCCGGAAACTTGTAACTTCGAGCCGGCGGACTACGGATGTTTTTATATGAATCGCTGAGATAGCTAATGTTCCGCTATCGACGTGATGCTTTAGAATGGCAGTTCCGTGCCAACCTTCAAACATATCGGTCTCCCGACGAGCGGCATCTCCAGTATGGAGTTACAGAATAAAGTTGTTATATCTGTTTCAACTTATCTGTTTGAATCATATCCTTTAGTTAAGAAGAACCACTCTACTAAGATATCCCAGGAGATGGGAGGAACCAGAAATACTTACGAATGACAGTCGTAAGGAGAAAACAAAAAATGTCTTTCGCAAAACGAAGGGACTTAGATATATATATATATATATATATATATATATATATATATATATATATATATATATATATATATATATATTATTCGAAGATAAAAGTCCATAAATCAAATATTTCGAGCACTTCCTTCTGTGCAACGTTCAAATGAGTGTTTTATGGGCCTTTTATCTTCGTATTATACTGTTGTATTACAGAAAAAGACATCCATACTATATAGTTATATATAGAAGAACCTACTTCCTTATATAAAAATGGTAAACGAAAACGCGGACAACACAAATTCTGTTCCCGTATTCCGAGGAGTCTGCAGTAGGACTTCCACTGCTACGTTCGAGATAACCCCCGAGATCCTTCTCTGATACAGGGCATAAACTGGAAGGACAGATATTCATCCGCGTGCATGGAAAGGGTTGTTTGGCTTTGCGTGTAGAAGGAGCAAAGCGAGAGAGCGAGAGAGAGAGAGAGAGAGAGAGAGAGAGAGAGAGAGAAGAAAGTACTTTGGTCCGAATTCCGAGCCCTTGCTTATTTTTTAGAGCACGGGATATGGCATATCTTCTTGTTTCGAGTTCTCAAAAAGCGCCTACTAATTCTTGACGTTTTTAGACCGAGATGAAGAACACCATTCCCTTTTCAGTGTTTTCCTTTGGAAGACTTACTGTCTACATATCTGCTTTGCTAGACCAAGAATCATCTTTTCAAAATTCTGTCTCTTGAAAAAAACAAAAGAGGAAGAAGAAGAAAAAGCAAGTATTAGTTTCGTTTTCATCATTTATGCATAGGAGGAAGACTCGAATATCATGGGTAACACCGACATAAAAATGTTTAGACAGGATCTTAAATAGTCTCATTTCCATGAAAACTAAAATACAAAAAATGTCTTTTCCTTGAAAACTAAAGTATAATATATATAGATATATATATATATATATATATAATATATATATATATAAATTATCTATTATAAATTATATATATATAATAATATTATATTATATTATACCTTTAAATAGATATATATATATAATATATATATATATATAATACATATAAATATATAACCTCATGAAACAGTGGTACCCTTATATTGAAAATCAACAGTAAAATAAAAAATGAGGGCGAGACGTTACGTACCACCCAGAAGCCTACACCAACTATTTTCATTCAGCAATACTCGTAGAGAAACTAGGGCAAGTATTAAGATAGGCTGACCTCGGAGTGGACGAAGCTCAGAAACAATATATTTTCATTTAGCATCCTTGCGCAGGAAGCCAGTGGTATTCTTTCAAAACAAAGTTGTTAACAAAGAATACTACAAAGATTTCATTGGAGTTTCTGTGAATACTTAATGCATAACTGATTCCTTATAAATATTGTTATTATTATTTCAGTAGACGAAACCTATTCACGTGGAGTAATCACACCAAAGGGGCCACTGACTTGAAATTCAAGCTTCAAGAATGTTGGCTTCAACCTCCCACCTCCCCCCCGGACCCCACACTGCAGGAGCCAAGATTTTTCCTCGTTCGGGGAGGAGACGCTAAACCGTGACATCTGAGTGGCATGCCACTACACTAACCCCTATATCAGCTGACCGGCCATAGCGATAAAATGATTATTAAAATGTGAAATATTCTAGCGACCACTCAAGAGGTCCATTTGGCGTCCGTCTCTTAGGATTGACAATTTGACACGACATGCCGCGACGCTAACACTATTCCAAAGTTGTGATGGTATTGAATAAAGCGAAATTTCCTTTCAGTTGTGAGTTATTGACAGGAACATGTTAAGCGGTGAACAAAACTCGCATCATCAGTCTAAAATGGCCCCATACACGAACGATTGTCTGAACGATTGTCGTTAACGACACAAACACACAAACACACACACGCTATTCAGACAGTGTCAACGATCTCCGCACCGATTTCAGTCAGAACAAAGATTTTTGTCTCGGGAAGACATGGCATCATCTCTAAAAGAGACGAGCGCGATAGCATTATATCGCCAGACAAACCCATACATGAACGACCTGTGTAAGCCAGACATAAGTTGCAAGGCAGCAACCTGGTCGTGACAGATTCCCGCCGAGATCGTTCAGACAGGAAACTCCGCACACTTTTGCATTCAGACAAGCCATACACAATGTTTTTTGCGAAAGATACAGAAAATAGCCAGTGTATGGGGCCCTTAAGAGTGACTAGAGTGACT
This sequence comes from Macrobrachium nipponense, assembly GCF_015104395.2. Classification (NCBI taxonomy): domain Eukaryota; kingdom Metazoa; phylum Arthropoda; class Malacostraca; order Decapoda; family Palaemonidae; genus Macrobrachium; species Macrobrachium nipponense. Next base: position 28,721,158 of record NC_061097.1, read on the forward strand.
TCATGTAGGGAAAACAGGCAATGAGAGAAGGCCAAAGCCCTTCTTACGTCATTGACCAGGTATCTATCTAATTCACCAAGCTGCGGTTTATGACAGGAATGTACCATTCATTAGCATGATCACTCCTCAGTTAATTGTTGAAATCAAAAATACTCCCAAGATCTCGAATATCCGAGTTTAGACGTCAGTTTAGAAGCTGCAAAGCTGTGATATAGGATGCTTATTTTAACAGTTTAAATAATCAAGTCTTCAGGTGTTCTAAGAGAACTAAAAGATTCTAACAGTTACAAACGCTTGAATTGAACCGACTTGAGTTGAATAAAGAATTGAGGCAAAGGCCAAGTACTGGTACCTATGAGGTCATTCAGCGCTGACTATAAAAGGTTTAAAAAGTGCAACAGGAGGAAAACCTCGCAGCTGCACTGAATCAATACACACACACACACATACACACACACACACACACACACACACACATATATATATATATATATAGATACATATAAATTTATATATACACATTATATAGGTACATATACATGTGTAATGTGTTCACGCATGCCTAAGAACATGCGTGAAATTATATAGATTTTAATTAACTAGGCCATTGTGCTTAATAAAGAAAAAACAAAAAGTACTTCAAGTAGGTAGAACAAATACGGTCAAAAACTAAAAAACCGTCATCAGATGTACATCGCTCTGTGTACTGTTCTGGGGTGTAGCTAAATACACGAATTGAACCATATAAAATATAATGAAGTATGCAATATTCTGCATACGGATAAAATACTTTTTCAAGACAAGTACTATATATAGATATATATATATATATATATATATATATATATATATATATATATATATATATATATATACACACACACACACACACACACACATATATATATATATATATATATATATATATATATATATATATATGTAATACTAATAATAATAAATGACGATATTGTACTTACATACAAGGTCTAGAGAACAAAAACCTTTTTTATTAAATACTTATTTCAATATTAGCATCACAATATTTTATGTTACATCGCAAAAAAATACTCACTTCTAATCAGTTCGTCCAAAAATTCATCAATTTAAACTTTCTTTTCATTTTACTTTACCCCTACGAAATTTGATAGTTAGCCTTCCATTAAAAGTTTTCCAGGTATATAAACATAAATTTACATAGATAAAATTGCAGTGTTTTCGCTTTCTATTTTTTAGCAAAATCAAGCATTAATGCCTCTAGCCATGCTCTGCTGCAGACGGAACATATTAATGTAAACTTATTATCAAATCACAGAAACGAATCAAGAGATCCTGCTACAAATATAAAATATTTTCAATGTGCATTCTGGATCATTTTAAAATATTCAATTTCCGTCATTCCTTAATTTCAATAACCTTGGTCTTATGCTTGTGACATGTGCCTCTTGTAGACACACACACACACACACACACATACACACACACATACATTAATTCTCTTCTCTGAATACCAATTAACTAATTATTAATGCCCCTCTAGATCCTTCCCAATGCGATAATGCAACCTCACCCAATTAAGGTATTGCCTTCACTTGCTGGGATCTTTGTAAATAATATTGGGCAAACGGCTTTTCTATGAACATTGGGGAAACTTGGATGATTGGAAATTATTAATCTTACACGAATACTTGTCTACCAATGGTAGCCAGGCCGTGACTCCGAAAGTGTGGTCCCAAAACCTACCCACACCTAGGTCAGGTAGCCCAAAAAACTACCCAAACGTACGTCAGGTGGTCCCAAAACCTACCCATACCTACGTCGTGTAGTCCCAAAACTTACCCACACCTACATCATGTAGTTCCAAAACCTACCCACACCTACGTCATGTAGTCCCAAAACCTACCCACACCTACGTCATGTAGTCCCAAAACCTACCCACACCTACGTCATGTAGTCCCAAAACCTACCCACACCTACGTCCATGTAGTTCCAAAACCTACCCACACCATACGTCATGTAGTCCCAAAACCTACCCACACCTACGTCATGTAGTCCCAAAACCTACCCACACCTACGTCATGTGGTCCCAAAACCTACCCACACCTACGTCATGTAGTCCCAAAACCTATCCTCACCTACGTCATGTGGTCCCAAAACCTACCCACACCTACGTCATGTAGTCCCAAAACCTATCCTCACCTACGTCATGTGGTCCCAAAACCTACCCACACATACGTCATGTGGTCCCAAAACCTACCCACACATACGTCATGTGGTCCCAAAACCTACCCACACCTACGTCATATAGTCCCAAAACCTACCCACACCTATGTCATGTAGTCCTAAAACCTACCCACACCTACGTCATGTAGTCCCAAAACCTACCCACACCTACGTCATGTAGTCCCAAAACCTACCCACACCTACGTCATGTAGTCCCACCTACCCACACCTATGTCATGTAGTCCTCAAACCTACCCACACCTACGTCATGTGGTCCCAAAACCTTCCCACACCTACGTCAGCCTCACTGACATATTTTTTGTTGTTGTAATTAAGCTTTGATTCTTTAATATTTAAAAAATAATTTTTTTTTTACTGAATAAGATTATCAAAATTAATTTCTTATTTTCACTTTCAAATTATTTTTGTCCATTATTTAAGAGGAAAACATAAAATCTAGTGGTTTTTTACTCTCGTGTATTCTCTCCTTAGTTGTTGTACACAATTTTTTTTCTATTTCATAGCGGTTCTCTTGATAGTTTCGCTCTTTTGACAAAGAAATTATTCCTGCATTAGGTTCGTCACAAGGAAATTAACCTGCTTCAGCTGCAGCAACTGAAATACGAGAACGATATTTCATTTTTTCGTTCTTTCTTTTTCATATCCGAGTCGACTTCACCTCCTCAGCTCCCGATTTTACATTTCGGGCAAATAAAACAAAATACCACCAAAGATCGCATCAAAGCCGGAAGTTTATATTTGTGGGAGAACAAAGAACCCAGAGTTTTAGGAATTTTAGCTATTAACTTGAGATTCACAGCCGGAAAATACAATTCGTATCCTCCAGCCTTATTCTTTAAATGTGTGAATAACTTTCTAAATGATAAATATCAGCCACGTTCCTAAGTTATTAAAGTATGCCTCTATACCTTTCATTCAGTCCAACGCACTTAAGGTGTAAATACAAAGTCATTCAGAAAACTTTTCTGGCTGTGAATCTCAAGTTAATAGATAAAAATCCTAAAACTCTGGGTTCTTTGTTCTCCCACAAAGATAAACTTCCGGCTTTGATGCGATCTTTGGTGGTGTATTGCTTTATTTGCCCTAAATGTAAAATCGGGAAATACGTGGGAGCCACCAAAAGATTGCTCAAAGTCAGAACCAATTCTCATTTCGAAGTCAGTCACCGTGCTGGATGTGCTTTGAAAACAAAAGAATTCTCTAACATACGAGAACATTGTAATAAGTTTAAAACATCATTTTCATATAAAGATTTTTGCATTGTTACCCAAGCACCCAATGACTATTCTCTCTTGTTTTGGAGTCGTTGGCAATTAAACAACTTGTGATCCCATTAAATGGTCAGACCTCTTCCACAGCTTTGTTTATAGCATAGTTGACGTCCTCCTTTCCAAACCAGAGAACTGACTTGAGCATTCATCACTTTTTATTTTACTTTTTAAATAATTTTTTTTAGAATATTAAAGTTTTATATTGTTCCATTTTTATTGATATTAATACTGAGTCTTGTTTTAATTGGTGTATTTTGTATATTTCACAGCCGTGAAGATGAAACCCAAAGTCTCCAAAATTTGGATAATAAATAAATAATGCTACGATGGCTTTTCTCCATTCTGTTTATATTGAATCTACGGCGTTCCAGATGCCCTAACCTTCCTGTATTGATATATACATACATACACACACACACACACACACACACACACACACACATATATATATATATATATATATATATAGATAATATATATATATATATATATATTTATATAATATATATATATGTGTATATATAGGTATAGATATAATATAGATATATATATATATATATAATATAATATATATTTATATATAAATATAAAATATATATAATATATATATATAATATTATATATATATATAGATATATATAATATTATATATATATATATATATATATATATATATATATATATATACTATATATATGATATATTATATATATATAATATATGAGCTTTACTTTCATAGATCTCGCATCAACAAATATTTAAAGTGATCTTCTTACCTTTCTAGTTCTGTTTTTAACAAAGGAATAAAGCAACGCTTTGTAACTAACTATAAACCCAAAACTATTGTCCACATAGTCAGCCCATCAACCACTCTTGCGGACAAGGAGACTATCCACAAGGAGACTATCCACACGGAGACCATCCACACGGAGACCATCCACACTGAGACTATCCACATGGAGACTATCCACACGAGTGTTATGCCACCAAAGAGATTTGATGAGCAAAAGTTAATTATGAATTGCAATTACTGGAACATTTAGATTGTATTATAATACGTAATATTACTCGTTATTGGATACTACTGACGTCTATTTGAAGATAGTAATTGCATGAAGCTCTAATTGTAAATAAAGGATAATAGTTAACGCAGTAATATTATAGACAATAATGCAAATGAGCTTTTAATTTCCATTTATGAAATTCATGCAAATGATCGTTCCTGCGCGCAGGCTCGCCATTGTGCATTCGTGTGCGAGCGTGTGAGGTATATATATATATACATATATAATATATATATATATATATATATATATCTATATATATATATATATACATGCATACATATATATATATATATATATATATATATATATATATTATATATATATACGTACTATATATATGAGTGTGTGTGTATTGTGTGTCCCTACACTTTTCAGCTGCTTAGGCAGATGAAAGCTACTTTACAACTACACGAATATTTGACGCTTCCGGCGTCCATCCGCTTTGATGATGAGAAAAACTAGCGATAGTTCGTAAAATCCTTCGCTGTATGAATCACACACACATGCACACGCGCGCACAACGATCTCCTAAAATATCGCTCTGGCCGACAGCCTTTCCAGTTTCACTGGATATGCTGAGAATTTATTGACCATAAGTTTACTTTAAAATCAGAATTATGCTTTCACCTAAATTTCAGTCCATGCTTTAGAAAGCAGCTGGGGTTTCGAAGCATTAACAGATGTACCTCCCTCATCATAATAATAATAATAATAATAATAATAATAATAATAATAATAATAATAATAATAATAATAAAATAATAATAATAATAATAATAATAATAATAATAATAATATATTTTATTGAGTTTAATTGCTGCTACAATGCCATGCAACTTCAAGTAATCTTTTTCTAATCTTCTATTGTTGTCTTTTTCTTCTTGGGAGGCTGAAGAGATAAGATGTCCTAATTCCTCTTCATCTCCAGCATTCCAAAAGAAAACGACAACATTAGAAGATGAGAAACAGATTTCTTTAAGCTGAATAGCACTGTAGCAGCAATTAAATTCAATAATAATAATAATAATAATAATAATAATAATAATATAATAATAATAATAATAATAATAATAATAATAATAATAAAATAATAATAATAATAATAATAATAATAATAATAATAATAATAATAATAATAATAATAATAATAATACGTAAGAAGAAGAAGAAGAGGAGAAGGAGGAGGAAGTATAGAGGAAGAGGAAGAAGAAGAAGAAGAAGAAATAATAATTAACCATGATTACTGCAGAATAAAACATGAATTAAACAAAGGGGCGATAGGAAAGTTCCTAACCCAGGTGCAAGAGACCTCGATTCAACATAACGCTGTTTCTCTTCACAATGAATTGGTGGCTTCCAAGAAGTGATAAGAGAACGACAAGTGCCACAACTGTATATGTGTACATTTGTGTATCCATATACTTGT
>NC_061097.1:28727665-28767665 GCF_015104395.2 Macrobrachium nipponense
CCTCCTCCCCAGCTTCTTCTGTTAGAAGTTCCGTCGGGGGCAAAATGTCCGTTCGCTCTCCTTTTGCTGTTCTTGCTCCTTTTTCTGTGCTTTTTCCTCAACTTTTTCATTTACCTTCTTCATTTTCTCCTCTTCAGCTGCTGCATTTTGGCCCGGCTTAGTTCTCTCGGCGGGGACACCATACACCTTGTGGATTCTGTCCACTGCGTTGGCCTTTGCCTGCCGAGGTAGCCTTTTCGGTGCCTTTGGTGGACTGCGAGGGGGAGGAGGGCTTCGGTCCCGCCTTCCGTCTTTTGCTCAGGGGTTCCGTCTTGTCTGTGGCCTCCATTTTCCCCTGATCGACGGATGCAATCATTTTCCTCGTCCTCCTCCAGCTTCCTCTTCTTTCCCTGACAGTCTTGTGGCCTTCTCTGGGAATTGTCCACAAACCTCTTCCTCAGAGCTACCACCTTATCAACCTCCTCGCATTGCTTTCAGGGGAGGCCTTCGGGTTGGGTATGACTAGCAGTCACCGCTTCGTCTTCATCCTTCCTGAGTCTCATGTTGGACGGGGATGACTCCCCTCCGTCCTCCATCTTTCTCTTCATTCCCTCGGTGTTTCTCAGCACTCGAGGGAAACGATTCGCTGCTCTGTTCCTCACGTACCTCCTCTTCCCATTTGCGGGGCACTGCTTTGGTCTTAGGGGCACAGAACGTAGCAATTTTCCTCTTCCAAGTCCTTCGTCCTTGCCCGTTTGGTGTCGGGGTCTTTCGCTTCGGTCTCCTGGAACTTCCTCTTCATTCCTCTGCCGTCCTGCATAACAGTACTACTACAGAAAACCAAACTTCCCTGCTCTTCGATTCAGAAGGTTCTGCCTCACGCTAAGCCCTCTCTTTGGCCGGAGAATCGTCTCGTTTCTAGCTTACCGTCGTGAGGCAAGTTTTGTCTCGGGGAACTGTCTTGCTGTTAGCGCTTCCGTCACCTCCATCTTCCTCATCGGCCGTTCTCGACGAACGAGGGAAAATTATCTTTCCTTCTCCTAGGAAGTAGTACTCTCGAATTCTCCTGAGCCTAATCTTTTCGCTGGTCGGTAGACTGTTAGGGGACCGAGGTGGGGATGATAATAAAGGATAACAAGGAGCATCGGTAGCTCCCAGCAAATCTCTACGCGATACACTCGCTCGAGAAGACAACAAATTGTTCACAAAACGTTTCATATTGTTAAACTATGTAGTTGTCATCGCTGTGAAGTATCGTTAGTTTAGAAAAAGGGGGGCGGGTCCATCCTGGGCTTCCCCGGGGGGAAGCTTCTCGTCGCCTGCGATCCAAGTGTCTCCAGGAATCTCTGAAGATCCTTTCCCGACTCTGAGCGAATCCGCTGAAGACGTCTTTTACGTCTTCGTTAGTTGGTCTCGGAGCCTTGAGAATTATGGAAGATTTAGTTAAAACAATGAAGCCCGGAAACTGGAGAATTATCGAAGATTCAGTTTAAAGAACTGGAGCCTGGAACCTGAAGACGTATCGAAGGTCCCGTTAAATCCTTGAACCCTGCAACCTGGAACCAAGAGGCTTATCGAAGATCCAATTGAATCCTTGAAACCTAGCAACCTGGAAACCAGGAGGCTTATCGAAGATCCAGTTGAATCCTTGAAGCCTGCAACCTGGAACCAGGAGACTTATGGAAGATCCCATGTTGATATATCTTTCGGTCCAATCTTTTATCTTTTCCAGTCTCAGTTCGTCCAATTTTCATTCGTCTCGAACATTTTTTCTTTTTTAGATTCTTTCATGAAATGACAAAACAATGAGTACATGCATACATACATATATAACATACTTGTATATACAATTGGTTCACGTATATACATACACACACACATTACAACACACACACACACACACATACACACACACACACATATATATATATATATATATATATATTATATATATATATATATATATATATATATACATATATATATATATATATAGGTATATATATATATATATGTATGTATATATATATATATATGACCATATATATATATATATGAATATATATATATATATATGATATATATATATGTATATTTATATATATATATATATATATATATTATATATATATATATATATATATATATATATATATATATATATGTATGTATATATATATATATATATATATATATATATATATATATATATATATATATATATGTATATGTATATATATATATATATATATATATATATATATATATATATATATATATATATATATACATAAATATATATATATATATAATATATATATATATATATATATATATATAATATATATATATATAATACATATATATATATACATATATATACTAATTATATATATATATATATATAACATATATAGATATGCATATATATATATATATATATATATATATATATATATATATATATATATAATATATAGTATATATACATATATATATATATATATATATATATATATATATATATATATATATATATATGGTATATATACATATATATATATATATTATATATATATATATATATATATATATATATATATATATATATATACATATACATATATATATATATATATATATATATATATATATATATATATATATATACATACAGACATATATATATATATATATATATATATATATATATATATAAATATAAATATATATATATATATATATATATTATATATGTATATATATATATATTATATATATATATATATATATATATATATATATATATGTGTGTGTGTGTGTGTGTGTGTGTGTGTATAATAATATATATATATATAGTATATATATATATATATATATATATATATATGTATATATATATGTATATTATATATATAGATATATATATATAGTTATATATATATATGTATATATATGTGTATAATATATATATATATATATATAGATAATAATATATATATATATATATATATATATATATATATATATTGTTTAATGGTTGGTTTACGTCGCCAAATTCTCTATCCTATAACAACGATGTGAAGTTCAACGATCAATTCGAAGGGGGGAGTAAAACAAACAATGAAAAAAACCATAAATTTAATACATTAATAAAAAGATAGAAATTACACCTGAACCTCTTGAATCAGGAAATAATTTAACCACTTTCCCACTTAATAATAATAATAATTCAAACCACAAGCAAATTACACAATTACGACAGGAATACCACCACACTCAAACTAAAATAAGGGGGCCCAGAAAGGAGGAGGGTATCGTAAAGAATGAATTATCCTGACGATTTACTGGCTAATTCTTAAATAAAACTAAACTTGTCACTATAAAACTTCCTTACTATTAATATTTATTATTCTCCTCGAAGAATACGGAATCCTCCACGTCTGGAGGGGTGGTACCACAGGTGTTATCAAACTCGGGGCCCAGTCGAGCAGCCAAACAGAGTCTCAGCCGCGATCAATGACAGAGTAATAAAAAAACCTTACCATGGGAAAGCAAGTTCTGCCTGGCTTTATAACTGAACAGAGTATGGTACGATGAAATTTCCAAGGGACATCCAGGATAGGTTATCTGGGAGAGGAATGCACACGGATGATAAATCACCTAGGTGAGGCGACTCGATGCACAAAAATTCCTACCGATGAGAGCTGTAATCTTCAGGTGGCGGTCAGGAGAGTTGCGCCCGACCCTTCCTCAGACGGCACCACGCTCCCTTCAGACCTGCAGGTTGCAAGGACGTGACCGGTCACTCCCTCAGAGGAACAAAGAGCCTGAAACATGTGAGTAATGCAGTTGCAGCAAGGGCAGCTTCTTTTCCTTCAAGGTTCTTTTTGCAGCGTCCCTCCCTTCCTTAGGGGGCCCCCCCTGGCTGCAACCTCTTTCGTTCCCTTTACTGTACCTCCTCTCATATTCTCCTTCTTCCATCTCACTTTCCACCCTCTCCTCCTTCTGTTAAACACCTTTCAAACCTTTGAACCTCGTAGCGTCCCAGTGCTTGGCCTTTGGCTTCTTAATTTTATATTCAGCTGAATTTTAATCCTAGATAAATCTGCTACTCGATGAGCGTCTTCCAGTACAGCATCGCTACACCTTGAATACATTGTCCATATTCTCTGGCAATTGCTTTTTAAATACGTCAATCAAAACTGCCCGCATAATGAACTCGGTCACACATAACCTTAGCTAAAAACTACATCGGCGGCTGCAAAACTACATTGCTTCTTGAAACACAGAATATGAGTTAAGTTATTTTCATCTACAATGCATTGTGAAAAACAATGATGAAGATTCATTAAGAAAGACATTTAGTAAAATTGATAATATCTGATATTTTGCGATTGGCCAGGTGCTGGGCCGGATTAAGGAGGGGGGCCCAGGGGCCTGGGCCCCGGGCCCACCCACCAAGAGGGGGCCTCCCACCAATAAAAACTACATTTGAAATTTCATAAGGTTAGAATTGTCCATCGGGAACGTATATGGACCCATAATAGCCCAATTGAAAAATTTTATTATTAACTTTGACAATAACATGATACTCGTACATACTATGTTACGAATTTTGTGTCACTATGGTTGTAAGTTGTCTTTCAAATTGTAATGATTTGTTGCTACAAAATAACATTCTCAGTATCCTTTGTATTACGGCCAAATCAAGTTTCTAAAAAGAAAAAAAAATGTCATAGTTAGAATACAACCTAACTCGTAATCGACATGTCTCACGCCAGATAAGCAACTATAAGTATATCTAAATTGACTTAATTATTATAAACGGGTTACGCTAGCCTCGCTTACGGTTCCCTAGTGTTCAGATGAAAATGTTCAAAGAATTAGCTCCGGCTACATGTTAAAAGTTTCCAACAGTAAGAAGACAATATAAACATTTTAACTTGCAAACAGATAGTAATTACGTAAACTCTTTTTCCCCTTCTCAGTATTATATACCTACACATAAGAATGTTTCTTAATGAAAAAAATGTTTTCATTAAGTAGGAAGACGACAGTAATTATATACCTACACATAAGAATGTCTTAATGAAAAAATGTTTCATTAAGTAGGAAGAAGGACAAGACACCCCCCACCCCCCCCCCCCCCCCCCCCCGCCCCCCCACCCTCCCTACCCACAATACTAACTCCACCTTTTTCACTTCAACCTTTTACCTCAAATCTTCGAATTATATCCTAACCGTTAAATTTAAGACTGCATTTGCGTAAAGTGGGGTATCATAAGAGGTGATATCACCCAAATTCATATTTCCACGGGACAACCAGTAATCAGTTCAATCCAGTCAAGCATTATCATAAAAAAAAAAATAAAAAAAAAAACAGAAATTATGAGGGGATGGGGATATATATATATATATATATATATATATATATATATATATAACATATTATATATATATAATATATTATATATAAAGAAGCACCCGAGCATGACCAATAGACTAGTGCTTGATTCTTAAAACAGACCTCTGGTTATTCCTGACTAGATAAAAAGGTCCTGAAAAAAAGGTTTATACCTACGAGAATACTTGTTTGGTGCGCCCCTGAACGCAATCCACATGCAAAAATTTGCACAATTGAGAAAATTCGATGAAATTATTAACTAACAAGCTGGAAAATATATTTCCTTGATTCTTGAAATAGGCCTAACCCATGTAACCAATGCTAAACGGGCATATAACTTGAATTTCGTTGTTTTTTTTACACCAACTTGTGTCTTATTTATATTTCTTTATTTAAACAGATGCTAAATTTCTCTGTGCTTTATCAAAAGAAATCATAATAACTTTAGATATAACGCTTAAAAGTAGTTGTTAATTTACAAATATTAGGGCAATGCTTATGCACTCGGTTCCTGCTGCCACTCTATGGTGAACACTTGATATCACAATTTGAGAGCCGCAGTGTTTCTTTGGGGAAATTTTTGTTTTGTTTTTTTGTTTTAATAACAATTATTGAACTAAAATTGATCATTCACTGAGGAAATACTTTCTGCGCTTATACAGTAATCAATCACTGATACGTATTATCAGCATAAATAGGTGACGATAATTGGAATAAATATACTAACTGGCATTCACACGAGTTTCTAAGAAGTACGATCAATTTCTGAGATTTGTCCCCCCCGCTTCACTTCTGGAACTTACTGTACCAGTGCTTGACAATGGCCTACCTAGACTATAAGTCGATTCATTTAAGGTAGATTCTTGCGCCTACGAGACGTTTGTTTGGCGGCCTCTGATTGGCTTTGGTGTAGCGGGAGGCAGACTGCTCGCTCAGTGGTCATATTTTCGTTTGTAGCTTTAGAAAAACTAGCAATTTATGTTTACATTTCTTCATTTATCTCACGTTTTACAAAAGATAGGAAAGTTTTGGTCATACCAAAGGATTCGGTATTAATGTACAATTAATTAATCTTTTCATGAAATCAATAAGTTGGAAATACAAAGGAATTTACAACGAGGTAGAAAGTGAAGGGAGAAACATTTCATTCTTTATAACTGTTTTTTATTCATCATTGCCGCCCCCCTTCCCCCTTCCTCTCTCTCTCTCTCTCTCATATGAAATTATGTATTGTATATTTTACGAGATTTTTGGCATTTGTATTCCCTGGCTGGGAATATTTTCAAGGTTCCTCATTGGCACTCTGTCGGTAGTATGTTCATGGAATAATTTTCCAGTGTCACCCTTATATAATCCCTAGGGGAGCGTGACTCCTTAATTTATAAAATACTTTTATCATGGTTTCCTCCCGACAGCAAATTATATAGACAGTTAGACTGCATTGGAGTACAGACTTCAGGACTGGCGCTTGTTGAAATGACTGGGAATATAGAGTTTTAGACCGAACGCCAAAGTTCTGGGGACCTATGAGGTCATTCAGCGCTGAAAGGAAACTGAGAGTAAAAGGTCTAAAAGGTGTTTATTAAAAAGGAGTAAAACCTCGTAGGTGCATTATGAAAACAATTGATAGAGAGGGTGGACAGCAGGATGGAAGAAAGATATTATGAAATGGAGGTACAGTAAAAGGAATGAAAGGGGTAGCAGTTTAGGGGCCGAAGGGACGCTGCAAAGAACCTTGAGTAATGCCTACAGTGCAAATAGTGAGGTTACTGACGGCACTAACCCACTGCTGGGGTCTGTCGTTTGTTGCTTGATGGAAATATGCAGCGTTTTCTTTGTTTTTGAATTGGCTTTTTTAGTTTTGCTTTTAGTCCGTTCTAATTTCGTCAAATTTGTAGTGGCACTAACATTCAAGGACCAAGGCGAAGATGTTTGCGTCCTTTTCTTTCTTATAATAATAATAATGATAATAATTTGTTGTCAACATCTTGTCTCATTATGTTTCATATCAGTGGGATGTTGCTTAAACAACTTGGTTCTGTAGGTTGCATTTTCTGTCAACATTAACACTGAAAATCCCAAATTCATGTCTTTGTGCAATATCCATACGGCATATTAATGTAAAGAAAAAAAAAAGTTCCTACTATAATGGTATTGTGATACAATGCTTTTTGGTAAGAGTAGACGAAGGGGAAGAAATATATATATATATATATATATATATATATATATATATATATATATATATATATATATTTTTACAAAGATTAGCTATTCGTATAATTTATGTAGATATTCTGGCATAAACTAATCTCAGTCTTGAGATGAACCCACGTTGTTTAATTTCGTTTAACAAATCATTACTCTTCCATTATGCATATTGTCCCTGGGGATTGTGGGGGGGGGGGGGGGGAGGGGGGGGGGGGGGGGGGCGTTAGTCCGTCAGTGCACCTCACCCACGGTGCACTGTACGCATTATTTGAGGTTTTGGTTTTCTGCAGCGTCCCTTCGGCCCCAAGTTGCAACCGCTTTCATTCCTTTTACTGTACCCCATTTATATTCTCTCTTTGAGGTTTTCTCCTGTTACGCCTTTGTAACCTTTTACTCTCAATTTTTGTCAGCGCTGAATGATCTCATAGGTCCCAGCGCTAAGCCTTCTGCTTAAATTGTATATTCTATTCTATTCAGTATATTGTCAAAGGTTGCTGTTATGGTTAAATCCTCGATATTACGTCTGTCCTACAGAAAGTCAAGTAAATTATCCTTGATATAAATTTAGGGCTGTCGGGACTTACGGTCACGCTCAGTTCTTACGTGATTTGTAGCCCTGAATGACAAAGAGAGAGAGAGGATCTAACCACTAATGAGAGAGAGAGAGAGAGAGAAAGAGAGAGAAGAGAGAGAGAGAGGACTTTCTCAGAATCCAGAATGAGAGGAAGGTCCTGAAGAAGAAGAAGAAGAAGAATAAAAGAAGAAGAAGAAGAAGAAGAAGAGAGAGAGAGAGAGAGAGAGCAGAGAGAGAGAGAGAGAGAGAGAGGACTTTCATCAGAATCCAGAATGAGAGGAAGATACTGAAGAAGAGAGAGAGAGAGAGAGAGAGAGAGAGAGAGAGAGAGAGAGCAGACCAAACCAGACTTTATCAATATCCAGTTTAATAAAAAGATACTAAAATGATATACAGACAGACAGACAGAACCATAATCAACAACAACAAAGGGAAGCTACTATATCACACAGAGAGAGAGAGAATCCCCCCATTGACGGTGAAGCAGACTAAGCACGATCCTCATCCGTCTTACATCATTCCATTGAATGGAAATCAATAAGAGCTGTCGATCGTCCCCATCCCCAGTTTTTTCCCTTTCGGAGGAAGCAATTCAAACTTAATGTTGCACTTGGGAGCGAAGGTTAACTCGGTGAGGAGAGGAGAAGTTTGAGGTCTCCTCCTGTTCTGCCTTATTGTCTTCCGGCTGTCAAAGGAGTCTGGGAACAGATGGGGGCAAAACATGATCTCACAGGATGCTGGAGGAACAAGGAGAGCAGAGAAGAGTGAAAACTATTTGTGCAGTTAGTGTCTTAAACACTTCTGAGGCTAGAGGGCTGCAGATCGTATGTTGGCCATCCACTCTCCAATCATCAAACATACCAGATTGCAGCTCTCAAGCCTCAGTAGTTTTATTTTATTTTATATTAAATTTAGCTATGGTCGTGCTTCTGCAGTGGTATAGGACAGGCCACCACCCCAGGCCGTGGCCGAAGCAACTTGGCAGATTTTTTATTTATTTTGTTTTATCTTGTGTATGTAGCATTCAAGGGAGACTGAGGCTTGTAAACAAACATTGCATAAACACCTGGCATAAAGAATATAAGTATGAAAAAATCAGATAGAATTAAAAGACGAGGAATCATATAACTAATACACAAATACCGTACTCACACGGAACATGCACTGACACAAATTATATTTTACACTTGAGTCACAAAATTACTGAGCGAGCTTGAGATCAAGACGAAGTAATTTTAAATAACGGAAGGAGCAAAGAGGGTTTAGACGACCGTTGAAAGGCCAGGGCAGGAAATAGTAGGTCTCTTATGTAATATTTTAACGGAACAGAGGTGGAAAGGGTACCTAGGTGACTGACACTTGGGAATAGTTTATTCAGTGATAAGGGTCTCGAGATAAGGTAGGAGAAATGGAGGGGAGTGGCTGTATGCTAATGAATTCAGACTGTGTCTCTTATAATCAATACAGTGCTGACACGGTAAGTATATAGTAGTAGAATGCAGAGTATTTCCCATTATGTTTTTTTAAAGAGATCTTCAATTAGGAACGAATTAACGGTAAATGGCGATGGGCTCCCCTTGAGGCCTCCGTTCATTACCATATTCATGTGCACTGGAAAAGATGATTATAGATCAGTTGGCTAGCTCATTTAATTTTTTTTTTTCCAGAATGAATAAAGCCGATACTTCTTGTTCTTGCAGGATAGGGATCTTGGCCCTTTGGTTTTGGAATATAGGTAAATGTAAATTTGACTTGTTATTTCCACTTTCAGACGCATTCTTGTAGGAAAGAGCTCCTTTCTATCTTGCATTTTCTGTTTGGCCTAATTGTAATTTTTAAGGATTTGTTGGAAGCATGCATTTTCATTATTTAGGAGTATTTGAATTTCCAATACGCCTATAGTAGATTCACATCAACCGTGCATCTCATGTCTAGGCCAGTCCCTTATGACGCTCCTGATTGGCTGTTGATAAGCCAATCACAGGGCTGTTTTTTTTCCATGGT
This sequence comes from Macrobrachium nipponense, assembly GCF_015104395.2. Taxonomy (NCBI): domain Eukaryota; kingdom Metazoa; phylum Arthropoda; class Malacostraca; order Decapoda; family Palaemonidae; genus Macrobrachium; species Macrobrachium nipponense. The sequence goes on from NC_061097.1 coordinate 28,737,841, forward strand.
TTGAATATCGTTCCCCTGTTTGGTCCTGAACGAAAACGTGAGTTGTATTAAATTTCGTATTCATAATCATATTATCTCTGGATACATCGTTCAATTACACACACACACACACACACACACACACACACACACACACATATATATATATATATATATATATATATATATATATATATATATATATATATATATATATATATATATATATATATAAGAAGAATCAGTTGTGAACGAAATCAAATGCTATGTACTTACTAGTCACCTTTACTTGGAGTAGTGTGTCTTGCAGTTATAGATACTGCTCGTACTTGTTCACTTGTCAAAAATACACTGTAGCACTGGGGACTAAGGTGTAACCTCAGCTGTAATACAAAGTGTGGGTTCGAATCCCACCACCAACGGAGAAGGCTTCTTTCATATATTTCCCATTTGGGTTCAGAGTTTGTAGTGAGAAGCGTATGTGAATTATTTATTTATTTATATATATATATATATATATATATATATATATATATATATATATATATATATATATGTATGTATGTATATATAGAGTTAGGCCTATTATTTTGGTTGTTATTCTATCCTGATATATTACCCAGGTGTAGTACGTGTCTGAGTGAATAGGCTTAATGATATACCATCCTTATATATACCCCAGTTCCCTCGTTTACCAGATACGAGCATCTCATTCTGCCAAAGTTTGCTCGGAAAGGTAGGAAGTTTGCTTGTTTTATAGTTTGTGTCTGCATACTATCGCTACCAATATTATTATTGCTATTGATTATGATAATTTTAAATACTCTTTGTAGCGTGTGTCTTGGAATGGATTCTGGAATCTATTCGATTGCCTTTTCAGATTCCTAAAAGCTCTCTGTGCTGATTCATCTTTAAATATCTGTACATATTACATAAGCGTCGATGTGCTTTTGCAGTGGTGTAATTAATAGCATTATTATACGCTGAAGTAACCTTCTTCAGGTATTTTGTAAGGATATATATATATACGATCAGGGGGAAATAATTTAGTTCCTTAGTGGGAATAGGGGTCTCAACAAAGACCCTACCAAAAATAAATGTTGTCTAGGCGGCCAGGTGGAAGGCATCAAGGGAGCTTATTATCGGTAAAGATAATATCTTAGTTCCCTGTTGGGCAGCAGGTTACATGCAAAGGGGAGATAGGTATTCTGTTCATTATTGTGATGGTTATTGCTCATAGCAAAGGAAGTTAAAGAAAGGAGAACGCATTTTCGAGAAGTTCGACAGTAAGGAGGCTTTCGCGCCATGTGGAGGCGCCTGTTCTGGAATCGTCGGCGTGTTGTGGAGCGCAAAAACGCGTCAATGTGACATGAGAAATGCTGCGTTTTCTGATGCAATACCTCGTCTAGATTCATCTAGGGAGTCCTAGTAAACTCGGGAGTCTGTGACGGTCGCCGTAGGCTCCGCCCCCAGAGTGCCGTATAAATGCGACGAACGAACTTTGGAGAGCAGTGATCGTAGAAGAGAGAGAGATCGTAAAAGAGAGATCACCAGTTAGTCACAGAGAGCCACAGATCAGATTATCAGTGAGAGATCAGCAGCAGTGATCGTCAGAGAGAGACTAGAGACGAAGGAACCAACGAAGTATCAATCAAAAGCAAGAGTTGTTCGTGTTGGTTGGATATTGGTCTAGTCGTCTTCAGGAGTGGGCGGCCGTGTTTTCTCGACGTCGAGCAGACTTCAGAGACGAAAAGGTCCTGCTACAGGTTTTGCGGAGTTCCTGCCATTCAAGTAGACTAGTTTCTGCAATACGGAGTCAAGAGGACGAACTGCAATTGCCACTACATTTATGAAGCCAGCGCGTCGAATTGCCTAATTGACTAGCAAGTATTTGAATTGCCTCACTGTTCCCCCAATTCATGCAGTGTAAGATTCTATTTGTTTATGTAAATAGGAGATACCATTCTGCATTTACCTTTGTTAGTAAGCTAAGTAAATAAACCTTTGTCGTGTTAGTGGTTTCTTTTTATATTCGTATCCCCAGTTTCAACTGTTGGTGTTGATATATATATATATATTTTTTTTTATTATTTCATATCGAACCTGAAGCGGACCTCTCTCAGAGGCCGTAACATTGTGTCGACCCTTTCCAGGATATTTCGACACAGTAACAATGTCTCTGAGATCTCAGAGTCCGTAACTATTATACGAACACAGCTAATCTCTGTGTATTGTTTGTCGAATATATATATATATATATATATATATATATATATATATATATATATATATATTATATGTATATATATATTTTATATATATATATATATATATATATATATATATATATATATATATAATGTATGTATGTATCCTTAAATCCACGGTACAAACTTGAGTGAAACAGAGATTTAAAGATATTCTCAAGTATACAAGTTCCTTCGTGCTTCATAGGGATGTATGTATGTACGTATGTATGTATGTATTGTATGTATATGTATGTATATATATATATATATGATATATATATATATATATATATATATATATATATAGATATATATACTATATATATATAGATATATACTATATATTAGATATATATGAATATATGACATATCTATATATATATAGGATTATATATATATACATATATATATATATATATATAATTATATATTATATATATAATGTTATGTACTATGACATATATAATATATATATATATATAAATAATGTGTGAGTGTGTGGTGTGTGTATGTATGTATATACACACATACAATACGTGTGTATTTGTTTGTCTGTATATGTATTGAAATATAGGCAAGTTATGGCAGAATTCTCTCTCTCATCTCTCTCTCTCTCTCTCTCTCTCTCTATCTAGGGGCTGGTCGGAGCGTCAGAATAACTCCGGTATCAATTTGAGTGAGGAAAGCAGTGGATATTAATGTTGAGTATAAGTGAAAGTTAGAGAGGTCTTAATTGGAGCCTGCTGTGTCTGTTGTAACTGCAATAATAAAACTCGGCATCCAGAGCAATTAAGGCGCGAGAATTCAATCATCCGAGACAATTAGAGAGGCTGCGTCGCCCCTCCCCTCAATATCAGAAACAGATAATCGCCCACATGATCGCCAGTGAGGGGGGCGATTTGACGCTCAACTCTTTGCAGGCTTGCTTTTTAATAGATTACCTTTTCAGGCTGCTTTTTAACAGACTTATTTAGTTTTCTGTAAAAGAAATCTATTGCGATGGCTTTGCCTGTCCGTCCGCACTTTTTCCGTCCGTCCTCAGATCTTAAAAACTGCTGAGGCTAGAGGGCTGCAAATTGGTATGTTGATCATCCACCCTCCAGTCATCAAACATGCAAAATTGCAGCCTTCTAACCTTAGTAGTTTTGATTTTATTTCATTTGAGGTAAAGTTAACCATGATCGTGCGTCTGGCACCACTATGAGTGCAAACGACACAGACCACCACCGGACCCTGCAAAAAGTATCATACAGTATTATACGCTGTACAGAAAAAACTCGATTACTTGTTTATATTTCATGCTGGAGAAAGAAATTGATAAAATTCATATAGGTAAACGTCCTGGTTTTTAGAAAAAGCAGGAGCTGTGCAGATCAGACATTTGTGATAAATAAAGGCAATGCAACGGAAGAAAATGGCATTACCTTTATTTTATTACACATAGCATCACGATTTATATAATTCGTGATCAAGTTATCCATTTGTGATAAATGCATATCGTGAATACCGTGATTTACCAAAACTCGTAAATGCCTCTCCGATGGCTGTTGGCAGTTTCCACAGACCGATATTACGGAAAGGTTTTGCGTTACAACGGCGCTCCCATGAAATATGTAAAATGAATTGAAACTAACCATGAACGATACATGCAAAGTTAATATTGATGGGGTCTTGTCGAGTGAATTTGCAATATTGAGCGGCATGCTACAAGGGAATGTCGTTTTACCTTTGCTGTTGCTCTTGTCGTGGGTTTTTGCACTAAAAAACATTGATTGTAGCTGCATGAGGTTTGTTTAGCCGATAGAAACAGACTTACAACGCGCAGATCATGCCGTCTTAATTAGGAAACCTCCAGGATTGTCCAAGCTTGCTTGATAGGTTGCGTCATATATTTAGCGATGAGATTTGTAATATAAGAACACAAACGTGAAGACTGTATGCACAGAGGGACGAAGTAACACTAGAAGGTACTGGGATTCGTCCCTCGTTGGACGAGTGGGTTACGTGCTCTCCTAGCAACTCGATAGTCGCGAGTTCGATTCTCCGCTCATCCACGTAGGGGGGTAGTGCCGTCAGTGCACCTCATTTGGTGCAATGTAGGCATTACTTAAGGTTCTTTGCAGCGTCCCTTCGGCCCCTAGCTGCAACTACTTTCATTCCTTTTACTGTGCCTCCGTTCATTCTTTTTCTTCCATTTTACTGTCCACTCTCTCCTAATAATTGTTTCATAGTGCAACTGCTTTGAGGTTTTCCTCCTGTTACGCCTTTCAAACTTTTTACTGCCAATTTCCGTTTCAGCGTTGAATGGCCTTAATTGCCCCAGTGCTTGGCATAGTGCCAAGAATCTATATAAATTTAAAAAATCGCGGAATCAGAGGAATATATTTCTGGTGATTAGAAATTCATTTCTCGATATGATGAGGTTCGGATCCCACAATAAGCTGTCGGTCCCGTTGCTAGGTGACCATTTGGTTCCTAGCCACGTAAAATTATCTAAACCTTCGGGTCAGTCCTAAGAGAGCTGTTATTCAGCTCAGTTGTCTGGTTAAACTAAGATATACTTAACTTTAACTGGGATTAATGAGGCTGAGTTTTTCAGATTTTGAGAAACAGTGATACTAAAAACAGGCTCCCTTTAGGTAGAATTTGGTGAAACTGAAACAAAGACTAATCAGACAATGAAGTGGCTGAATGAATTTTGAAATGAAACAGACCATAATCTTGTTTCAGCTCCAACTTGTAACTCCGACAAACTCTTACTCTTTCAATAAATATGTTATACTTACCCGTCTTTTTTAGTATTGTTTTTTAAGAATAATTCTTTGTTTATTTATTGTTATTAAAATTTATTGGGTCTTTTTATATAGAGTTCGGCGTCAGTGACCTAGTTGTCGCGATGCTAGATTATTATAGTATCAATCAATCAATCAATCATCTTGCGAGAAGATTCGAATCATGGCTTGCTATTAAGCACTGATCTATTTGCCTTAGCATTTTCATGTTTATTTCTATAGGAATTGTCGGTTCGTCTAACATTTCTAAGGTTTTAAGTGTTTCACTTGACTCTCGTGAACGGTACCAGTATTTATTGACGTCAGTTTTCTGTAATGTCACACTTGCCTGCAAGTTTAACTGATAACGTTCTAGTTTTGTCTTATGAGAAAAATGCCGAATCGTTTCTCGTGTTTATTGTCCGAACGTCAATTTAATGTCGGTCGACTTAGAGCCAATCGGAATCCAATACGTAGTTAAGTTAGATCTGCTTCTGTACCAAGAGATATATTGTACAGATATCAGTAGTATGTTGAAATCTGCTATGTATTTATTACAAAAAGACGTCAGTATATGAATGATGAATGTGGAATGTTGATTTTATACTGCTGCAAATGACGAGTATTAAGCTCTGGATTGACGCAAAAGGACTAAGTTAACCGACATTTTCAGCAAAAAAGAAAGGATTTTGATGTTGCCACATCTGCTAAACGCATCTAATTGATCTAATTCGTCGACAACAAACAAACCGACGAAATGAAAAAATAAAAACAAAAAACAAACCAGCAGTCCTCATCGCCACATGTTGACATCTGGTCGAGGCAAATTGTATTCGGATTTCTCTGCCTCCCAAAATGTGAAAACAAAAGGCATTATTCCTTCGCTCGAGTTTGTGCAGGAAAGCAGCAGGGCAATAGAGTGCCTGACCTTCGGACTTTTTCAGTGTTGTCCTTTTCCAACTTGTTAGTTTTTACTGTTAAAGAAAACTATTGAGATGGTCATTGTCTGTCAGTCCGCATTTTTTTCTGTCCGCCCTCAGATCTTAAAAGGTCATGAGGCTAGAACTTGCAAATTGGTATGTTTGATCACCCACTCAATCCAATCATCAAACATACCAAATTGCAGCCCTCTTAGACTTATTTATTTGAGGTTAAAGGTAACCATAATGGTGAGTTTGGCAACGATATAAGCCAGGCCACCAACAAGCCATGCTTAAAGTTTCATGTGACGCGGCTCAAACAGCATTACACCGAGACCACCGAAAGATAGTCCTTGGTTATACGATGTAAAAAGAAAAGTCTTCGGCGCAAGTTTCCCTTTTTTTATTTTATTTTTTATTTTATTTTAATAAAAGACGCGATTTCTCCCTTTCTAATAGCTTAAGAATCTTGTTCCTCAAGACATTGTGAACATGCCTCTCTCTCTCTCTCTCTCTCTCTCTCTCTCTCTCTCTCTCTCTCTCTCGTGTCATTCAGAACCCAAACTTCCAGGTGTATTGAGGCTTTGTTGAACCATGCTTTACATTAGAATTCTCTCTCTCTCTCTCTCTCTCTCTCTCTCTCTCTCTCTCTCTCTCTCTCTTTATAAAAGACACGATTTCGCCCTTTCTAATAGCTTCAGAATCTTGCCGTTACCTCATAACATTGTGAACAGGTCTCTCTCTCTCTCTCTCTCTCTCTCTCTCTCTCTCTCTCTCGGTAACACTGAATAGGCGGAACTACCTGGCCGTAATCACAATACCACATTATACCCCCAGATTTGCATGCACAGGCTGCTGGCATCATAGCCTGGCATAACATGTTGCTATGGTTGATCAAAGTGGCTCCCCCTCTCCGGTACCTTTAACAGTGCTCCATGCGTAAACAAGTATGCTTCTCTTGGATCGCTTCGCGTGTTTATGTGTGGGATGCGGGTGCTTGAAACTGTATGAATAATGACACATGAAACATAAATCAGGTGTATGTAATGATTATAGTTCTGCTATGAATACGAAAATAATGTATGCATAAAAAATATTGTTCCGTTATGACTAAGTATAAAACTTTAGGAGTAAGTAATTTTAGTAATAAGAATAGTTCTCCTATGGATACGAAAAATATATCTTATATGCCCTGAAAAATTATTATTGTTGTTCTATTATGACTAACTATAAAAACTTGAGGCGAAAGTTTTTTTTCATTTTTTTTTTTTTTTTGGCAATTTTGAACAAATGACAGGTATGCTCAGAAGCTGGTGTATATATTTAGTTTCTTCTCTCTTTCTCTCGTTCGGGAAAAAATTGTTGGGGACTGTGCGCCTATAATCACAAAACCACATATGGTACTTTCCCATGATTTACGTAGAGAGGGGCATGTTATGCCCCACCATAAATGAATCTACCATTGGAGGCCTCGATTGGCTCTCTCTCTCTCTCTCTTTTTTTATTCGAGAGAGTCCTTTGCTTGTACCATTCATAAAAACACCAATTTATATTTAAAAATGTATATAAAAACCAATGAATTCATCCTGTTCCGAAAAAAAATGAACGCTGATATTACAGAATTTCACATAAAATTTTTATTCAACAGACTAAACTAGAAAAAGTATTTTAGTAAAAAAAATATTTTTTTATTATATATATATATATATATATATATATATATATATATATATATATATAGTGGATATATATATATATAGATCCTTTAGCCAAATTAGAACATTTGATATCACGTAATACTATAGCCCTTCTCAAGGAGATAACAAATTGTAGAAACTGAAAATAAAAAATAAAATAACATGATAAAAGAAAGCTTTGCTAAAGAACCCGACCCCGATAAGGAGGTTCTTGGATTGATATATTCGAAAAGTTAGCCTTATAAGTAGCAAATTAGATGAAAAGTATCGTGTTCATAATCGTTAACACACTTCAGTTCATGAAACATGAAACTCGATCGATAATTGATAATAATTAGTGTCACACTATAATGAAGTTATAATTATAATGCTTCCGATTTTTCCTTCTCGTTAAAAACTGTATGTAACTACAGAGTAAATGTGAAGATCAGTGCGATCATAAAAAGTTAAGAATTGCATTGATGATGATTTGTGAATTTCCTAATGAAATATTACCAAGAAATCCACTCCACAGTTTATGAATGAAAGAGTTGAGAGAGATTCTCCTCTAAGTCTTTGAAGCAAACTGACAGACGATTACTATCTGCCATTAAAGAACATATATCAAATAACGTCATAGAAGTCTCCAATTTTTGTGTGAAAAGACCTCTAAACATTTCTACTGTTGGATAACTAATTCACAGAAACTTTCTGCTGACGGGCTCAGTTTTTCCTTTGATTTTCTTTTTGTTTTCTGTCTGGAAAAGAAAAAATGTTGTTAGACGCTATTTGTGTGTCCGTCAACACTTTTTTTTCTGTAGACCCTCAGATCTTAAAACTACTGAGGGCTAGAGGGCTGCAAATTGGTACGTTGGTCACCCATCCTACAATCATCAAACATACTGAACCAATTGCAGCCATCTAACCTCAGTGGTTTTTATATTATGTAACATTAAATTTAGCCATGATCGTGCGTCTGGCACCGCTATAGGTGCTAACAACCCAGGTCTCGACCGGTCATGGATAAGTTTCATAGGTTACGGCTGAGAGTTTCACGGGCCGTGGCTGTAGAGTTTCAAACAGCATTACAGAAAACTCGATTTGCGCCGAAGAAACCTTCGACGTATTTTTATATGTTTGCCTATGAATTTGGTATCGTGGGGGTATTTTTAGAGTATAACTTTTACAGTAAATATTAGAGTGGAATTATCAACTAATGAGCTACCTTTGTACACCTTTTGAAGCAGTTTCATTAGTGGGTATGTAAACATTGGTGTAATAAAAGCACTTGTGTCAGCTCTGATTTTGTTGAAGGTTAAACGTCACAATTACTATTCCTAAAATAAATAAATTAAATAATTTTTGAAAATTCGCAAATACTTTGGTTTGCAGATAGCTTTCCTCGAACGTCATAAGATTTCAGTACTGCTCTATTTATACTGAATTAATTATGAAAAACCAACATGCTGTACATACTCATAGAAAAAATGATTAGAGAAATTGTGCTCCTACTTTTGTTCCGTCAAAAAGAAAAAAAAAATGAAAAAATATGTTTTTACCTAAAGATAAATCCCGGACTTAGTCCTTTTCAGAACTGTAGAGTCGATCATTTGAAATCTCATTAACGAACGCTGCCATAACATTCCTCTGCAAATGATCGGAATTATAGATGATTTCTTTGTTTACTTCCCTTTTTTTTCTGAAACTAACGAGGCAGCTGATGGCTATTAAAGGAGAGCAGGGTTTTACATTCGCTGTATTTTTTTTTTTTTTTTTTTGATTGCACAGTTTTAATGCGCAGCTTTTCTAAGTATGACGATCATAAAACAATATCTCATGGGTTCATTATTTATTCACGTTCACTTTCTTTTATGTTTTATGTGATCTTTGTTCATCGTCGTGGTCATTTTTGCTCTTTTATATGAGTACTGGTTCAGTCCTTCTGTAAACGTAATAGTTTACCACAAAAATTATACTGAAATGTTGATGTATAGTAAAAATTCATCATATTTATGTTGGTTCCATAATCTATTATATATATAAAAAACCACTTTCTGTCTGCTTGTCTGTCTGTCTGTTTGTTTGTATGTTTTACTATGCACGCCCAGATTATGAAAGCTAGGGCTACCAAATTTTTACCACACACTCCCCTTCCCCCAAGGAAGGTTAAAACCAAATTCCAAAATTCGAGGGCTGGAGCCCATAACAACATTTATTCATACACCCTCATTTTTTACAACTTTATGAGCTGACGGCTAGGACTACCACATTTTTAGCGTAGACTCCCCTTCCTCCAAGGAAGGTTTTAGTCAAAATCTTTTTCACACCTCTTCAATTTTTACAACTTTCGTAGTTAACATCCATATAGAAGTATTTCTAATGGTACAAACAGGCTCCTCACAATGTGGGTCTCATAAGGCATCCTCAGTCGTAAGGGAGCCAACAACGCCCCCTGGGAATTGGGCCCAAAGGTTTCCCACAATATTAGGGGGCAGGAGGCCTATACCCTCTTGACTTATCGACGAGGAAAAGGGGTTCGTAGCTTACCTACCCCGACCTTGATAGCATGGGGGTGCAGCCCCATTTGGAAATTAGGGCCCAAAGAGTCAAAGATGGGCCTACTGCATTAAAATTTGGTACCATAATTAACATAAATGACTACGAACGCATTTATACATCAATATCATAGTTTAACTATTGGTTGAGTTTATTATTGGGCGTTTAAGGGGGAGGGGGGTCTAGTGATGAAATTCTTTCCCGAGCAACCTGTCGCAACATGTACGCGCCTGCCGTTGGCCGGCGGTGCCTGACTGAGCCGGTCATTGACGCAGTAGCTTTGGGTGGGGAAAAGATGTACATCCAGGACATTTAGAATTAGCTGTACCCGATGGACGGGTACAGCTACAGCAGAATATGTCGCGCTACGAGACGGGTATTTGGAAAAAACATAGGTTCATATTTAATTAATACATTTATCTTTCTTGATACTGTCTGTTAGTATGTTAAATGCTCGTAATACATTTTAATCATAGTGGATATTGTTAAAAAAATTCCCATTTGTGTATATGATATAATTCAAATCTATTTACTGATTTTCGGTAAAAATCTGTCTTGCCATGAAGAAAATCTAAATATAGAAGCAATGGTATACGTGACGGATTTGAATATAAGTTAATTATAGAAGTAAATAAAAGCAAATTCGTATGAGGCAATATCATTTCAGAGATTACGGTTGATCGTACGCAGCTAATTCAGTGAACATTTGACAAAACAGACATTCATATTTGGCCCCGTAATTTCCATATTTCTCTTGACAGTTTTTTCTGAAAGATCATTAAAAAATGTCAGAGATAATTAGTTCATGGAAATCTCGGGACAAAATATGAAGGTCTGTTTTGTCAAATGTTCAATGAATTAGCTGCGTACGATCAACCACGATCTTTGAAATGATATTGCCTGATACATTTCCAGATCAAATATGCTGTTATTCATTTCTATAATGGACTTATATTTAAACCGTGACAGATACCATTGCCTGCCTCTATAATTAAATTTCCATTAGGCAAGACGGATTTTGCCAAGGTAACGAGAGTAATGTATTGTATATATATATATATTTATATATATATATAATATATATATATATCTATTTATATATATATATATAATATATATAGATATATATATTCTATCTATATATATATATGATATATATATTTATATGATTGATAATGTTCTGTAACAACAGAATCGTCCATACATTAGAAAAAGCTGCTCATCAAAACTGTGCTATCAACAATCTTACATCGGATTTACAGGTAAATCACTTCCCAGAGATTAATACAACACAAAGGTCAGTTAGGTATTGGACAACAGAACTCGGCTATTTTCAACCATATAAATGACATAACCATAGAATAAACTGGAATTTGTCACGTGTAATTTATAGCAGCAACTGCCAGTACAAGAGTCAAATGATGGAATCGGCCTTAATAAAAGAGAAGCAGGTAATGCACATCTCAAAAGGCGCGTGGGTTTCAGATGTCGTCGACGAAGTTTTCATTCAACCAACGCTTAAGAAGATTAAAGGAAGATTATCAGCGGGGGTGACCTAAATTGGCTTACTTGTGGACGGATCTCTTGGTTATAAATACCACCTTTTTTGTAAACTTTTCTCATTCATATACCTGAAGAGAGAGACGCAGTCTCTGAAATATAGTACTTTTCTCTCTACTTTTGGTGTTTTTATGGGCTCCTTTTTACTAGATATATATATATATATAGATATATATATATATATATATATATATATATATGTATATATATATATATATATATATATATATATATATATATGATAATATATATATATATATATATATATATATAAATATATATATATATATATATATATATATATATATATATATGAATAACTTGATCACGAAGCATATAAAACGTGATGCTATGTATAAATAAAGGTTTTTGCCACGAAGGAAAAAATAAAAAAAAGCGATATAGCCAAGTACTTCGCTTAAAAATTGAAAGTGAATGCACGTAACTTCATTATATAAGCGAATAGCACAGGAAAATGAGAGGCAGAAAGTCAGTACCAAGCGCTTTCGCCTTTATCCAGGAATTGTCGAGGCCCATATGAAATACATTTGGAAAAAAAAAGGTTACAAGGTAAACAGCAATATCAAGAATACCAAAAGGGTAAAAAGCAAAGAGACGATATATATCTATATATATATATAGATATATATATATATATATATATATATCTATATTAGATTATTTATATAAAACTTTATTTTTCTGATTAGTTCTCTTTCACAATATTTTACCAACATTTACATGAAACTTCCTCCAAATTCTATTGAAATGTATTTTATATAAATTACTTAAATCTTCAAAGTACAGCAACATTTGTTTACACTGAAGGCATATTACACAAGCATCGACCTGTGAAGTCCAGTCACGAACTTCAAGCAAAACCCTTTCTTGCAATTATTTACCTTACAGCATATGTATAAATACCTATACCTATATATATATATATATATATATATATATATATATATATATATATATATATATATATATATATATATATATATATATATATATTATATATATATATATATATATATATATATATATATATATATATATATGCGCTCAGTGTAAACAAACGTAGGTGTGCTTTGAGGATTTAAGTAATTTATCTAAAATACTTTTCATAGAATTTGGAGGATTTTTCATGTAAATGGTAAATTATTGTAAGAGAACTAATCAACAAAAAGTAACTTTTTTTATTGCTATAATGTAGAAGTAAGTTCATTATATGATATCTATATATATAATATATATATATAATATATAATATATATATATATATATATAATGAGAATAAGTAACAAGGGCATTCCCATTGAGGTGTTAGAGATGTGTTTATCTGGTGATAGTTCATTCTCGACGTGGTTCGGAAGTCACGTAAAGCCGTTGGTCCCGTTGCTGAATAACCAACTGGTTTCCATGCAACGTAAACACCATACAAACAAAAACAATAAGTAACAAGGTCACAGATACATGTCATTCACTAATAGTTATTGACCTCTTCAAATACCATGAACTTGATCTCATTTTAATACTAACTACAGAAAAACAGTATTCACGAATTGTCCAGATAACTTCGAGAGCGAATGGTAAAGCTTAAGCAATTATGGCTCCCTTTATTGGGTGACTAATAATTACAAAGCGAAAAATACCTTTCATAAAACTGTTGCTTGAGCCTTGTCCCTGAAATAAGAGTTAAGAGTATTAAACGGAGCTTTGCGAAATATCGCCAATATAGCTTCCACCCGAACTTCAATTTTGCAGTCATTTGGTTTTATACCTTGATTGGGCAGATAGATGTGTGTGATGCAGTCTTTCTCTCTCTCTCTCTCTCTCTCTCTCTCTCTCTCCAGAGACATTAAATGGGTTGGATAGGCACGTGTATCACAGTCCTTAAATCGTTGAGACAAGCAGTTCTCATTTAAATATAGGACAACGCGCAATTCTTGTATTGTATTAGTAATACATATTATTTTAGCTGTTTCATATTTGGTATTGTTTGACGTATAAACTTTCACAAAAAAATACTGCATATTGAGTATCAGTTTTAATTGGTTTTAGAATGTTTTTCTCTTGACATTCTTCAGTATTATGTGCTTGTGGTCTCTGTTGGATTATCAGGCAACGTTATATCAAAATGATGTGTGCGTAAACTCTGCAATTTGGTTGTGATACTCTGGAATACGAAAGGTTCAGATTGCTAAAAGAAAATTGTGTATTTTTGCTAAATGCTTCGCACGTACAAGTGCCTAGGCTCCAAAAGCACTTAGGGTATCCTTCGAAAAATGTTAATGATTTTCACTATGAAATGACAGGTTTTTCTGATCGTTGCTTTTACGTAGGTGTGTGTATTTGTAATGATTTTTTTTTAAAAAGTAAGTGATTTTACATATGAGGCTCTTCCATTAGTTTTGAATTAATGTTGACGAATTTTTAATTTATTTACGCGTTGGGAAATGGTTGATTGAACCACTGCTCTTTCGCTCAAGTCGAACAATAAAGCAAAAGGGGTTGGGTGGGGGGGGGGATTGAATCACAATGGGAAACCATTGCAGAGGTTGGGGGTAAGTCTTAGGGGACGAACAGAGAGCAATAAATTACTGAGGTATGTACACAGATAATGCACTTAGGATTTATTGGGATTTATTGCACCCTTGGTCAGGTTATAGGAAGCGCTCAGTTGCAATAATATTCTTCTCGTCTAAACCTTTTGCAAAACCTTTACCTTTGTTTTTTTGCTGTATAGCCTGGTTTCCCTTAACTTTCATATTCTTATATTTCCAACTGTCCAATTTTCCAAACACTGTCAGACATTTTCACCAATCTCGGCTGCTTTCTCTCTGTCCCTCTGTCCACATTCAGCTGACAAACAGTTACATAACCCACAAATATTGCACTTGCATTTTCTAACGTTTATTCTATTTCTTCCATTTCTCCATCCCTAGACACGCCAAGTAGACACTGAAACGTATACTGTTGATATGAGCTTCTCTCTCATTACAGCAATTCTGATATAGATTCTCATAAATTAACATCTCCGCTACAAATCGCTCTGTATCACTTCCATCAAAAATGATTACAATCCCATAAACATAATTTTTCCTTTAACTCGTCATCACCTTGCAATACTCTTTCTGATAAATCGCATTAAAGACGTAAACATTACTGCATAAATCCCCCCCAAAAACCTAAACCTTAATTTTGTCATCAGTCCTACTTTCTCAATCAAAACCCTGGCTGTATTCCTCAGTGGCGTGATCGGCATAGTCTTGACTTGCCACCTCGGTGGCCGCGAGTTCGATTCTTGGGCATTCCACTGAGGGGTTAGAGATGTGTATTTCTGTTTATAGAAGTTCACTCTCAATGTGGTTCGGAAGTCACTTAAAGCCGTTGGTCCGTTGTTGAATAACCACTGGGTCCATGCAACGTAAAAACACCATACAAAGAAACAAACACACAAAACCCTGCTGTATACAGTCCAGAGGGTAAGTGTTGTTGTGCCTTATATTATTTTCAAGTCGTCCATAACACACTCATCTAGGCGCACCTTACACACCCTAGCCATCCTCAGCAACAATATCACCAAATTGGAACACATTCATTTAGATATAGAAATTCCCCAGTGACGTTTAATTCAATAGTACCCGCCATTTCCGATAGTCTGCGTACCTTGTCATTTTATTCCATTACATCAGATTGGATTGTTACATAAAATTCGACTGTCGTGTGTACTTGTATTTCCATCAACTAGCAGGTTTTTAATAGCTGTGTGTCTTCAGTTGTCACTTCCACAAACACTCTTGTTTCCACCTTGATTTCTGACCCTCTAGCGTCATTCAGAGCTACCTACGTCACTCGTGTTTTCTACATTCAGCGACTTTTCGAAATCCTGTCCCCTTCGACACAGGTCGGGAGTTTTCATCGAACTGCTTCTCTCAATTTGCGTCTTTTATTCTAAGATCCATTTGCTGATTAACCCTCTGTGCATTTTAATTTCCTTCTTAGTTTGCTGGCTCGGATTGACTTAAGGTTTCGACATATACCTTTTTTTTTTTCTACTTACTTTGTCATCTGAATTTCTGGCAAAAAAAAAAAAAAATAAATAAATAAATAAAGCGAGCGTGTATCCAGCGGAAAAAACAGAATGATTATTGTTTCACTTGGTGTGTCACAAATCTTTCAAAGAATCGCTCGCGAAAGAGAAATTGTCAGTTTATGTCGGTAAACTTTCCCACAGAAATCATAAGAAACATTTGATGGCATTATGATTTTCATGTCATTATCCTGGACCTGTATTTCAGCATATCAATATTCTCATGGAAAGTTGATAAAGACTGCAAGAATTAATACCCCTGAGTGAATTTACAAAGGCGAGATAGTCACTGGCTATACACTGCTTTATATACATTGAGTATGTGCTGCATTATAATATGCAATATTTTTTCAGTCTGATAAACACATTTATAGGAAATTTACAATTTAGCAACTCGTAATTTCAAAGTAACAAGTAAGCCTTAATTCCTCATGGCTTATAGCTATATAATTTTTGTTTAGTAAATGAAGTTAGGTGCAAAGGAGACTTCTCCTCCGAAGTAGGTGAGGAAAAATGGAAAACTAGAGCAACAGTGTTTTCCTTTGAAGTTAGGGCCTCACGAATTCCCAATGACATTTTCTCTCTCTCTCTCTCTGTACATTTAGAGGGAAGGGTTAGTAATGTTTCTAGTCCGAATTATTGGTGTAGTATTATACACACGCGCGCACACGATTTTTATTTCACAACGCCTTTCCTTTCAAGTATTTTTCGTCTTGTTCTTACAACGACCTCAGTTTTTCCTTTGAGATCTGAAACTCATGTCTAGGTCATTTTTTTTTTTGTCTAAAGGAAAGTAGTTGCTTTTCAGTTTCCTTTGATAGATTCCTTTTCAAATTCCTTGTCACGAATCGGTAACGAAAAAGCGCTGTTTGGATATCCGTTCTTAATTGACTTTTGATTTGAATGTTAACTGACCGTATTTACATATGTCACACCTTGAAGTCTTTGAAATACGAAAATGCATTCTTTTTTTATTCACTTATCATGAAAGGCATATTTTACATTTAAATGATCCGAATCTTACTGTTATTGGATGATTTTGTTTTTCATTAAAGATTTGTCGATGTTTCTAACGGTGATTCATTTCTCTGTCATATAACTGATATAACAGCTTTTCCAAGATATTTCGTGCAACAACCGTGAATATCTTTTCCAAGTTATTTCTTGCAAAAACCGTGTTCAGTTCTACATGTTTTCAGCAACTCACCCCTCCTCTCTCTCTCTCTCTCTCTCTCTCTCTCTCTCAAGTTTTATTTTTTAAATACAGGACTGAACATGAGTAACGAAAATGGACAAAGGAGTAAGCTAATTGTAAATTTCAATACATTATATTTATCGATCTTTACTTAGGTAATAAGTTTTATTTGTCTATTCTTATACTTATAGTATTACATGGATTTTTTTTTTTTTGCTTAATGGCACCCAAGAGATTTCAGTGCAAATATTCTGCTTTCATGATCATATTACTCCGATATGTCACTTCTGCAGTCATTCCCATCATGTGGGCGTTGTTACTCTCTGAAGAGTATTAGAAAAATTGCAGTCATATTTCATGTGAATTCGAAGATAATAATATTATAAAAAATCGACTGCATTCTTCGTTGGTCTGTCATCATTCAGCTGGACCACTGGTTTAGTGGTAGTGTCGTGCATTGCCACTCCGATGTCGATACATGCGGGTTCCGCGTCTCCCTCGGGGCGATGGAAAATCAGTGGCTCCGTATTATAATCACTTCCTACTGCATTGTGGGGTCTGTGGTGGGAGGTTGAAACCAACATTCTTTGGAAGATTGAATTTCTAGTCCGTGGCCCCTCTGTGCTTGCTCCACGTGAATAGGTTTAATCTAATAGAATAATAATAAAATAGTAATATATAATAATTAATTTCAAATCAGTGGCCCCTGTGTGTTTGCTCCGTGTGAATATTTTTCATATACTACTACTACTACTACTACTACTACTACTACTACTACTACTACTACTGATAATAATAATAACAATAATAATAATTAATTTCAAGCCGGTGGCTCCTGTTGTGTGGGCTAGTCCCATGCGAATAGGTTTCATCTACTCAAATAATAATAATAATAATAATAATTATGATAATAATAATCTTGGAAAACTTAAAGCAAATTTCTCCTCGGGGTCGACCGGGAAACATATTTAAGAAGGGAGATTCTGGTTCGGGTCCTGAAGAGATTTTGGTCGAACCGACGAGGGAATCAGACGACCTGTTTTCCAGATGACGAAATCTTTTTCGCGTGATTCAGGAAGGTGGTTCCTGGAAGTGATTTTTTTTTTTTTTTTTTTTTTAAGGAAAGTCTTGAAATTGGAAACTTTATCTTGCAGAGAAACTTCAGCTAATACTCAATGCTTCTGTCGAGACTGTTTTTAAAATCGTATTTTAGATTATTATATTTATAATACTGATACTGACACACACAGAGAGAGAGAGAGAGAGAGAGAGGAGGTTATTCAGATTCACATCTTTATCTTTCTCTTTTCCTTCCTATACAGTATGAAACGAATTCATTCAGAATTTACTTCCTGTTTTTCTCGTCCGGCTGGAAGAGTTTGAACGCGACAAGGAAAAGGTAAGGGTTTTTATTATTATCATTACTTATTATTATTATTATTATTATTATTATTAGTAGTAGTAGTAGTAGTAGTCAGTAGTAGTATTTGTAGTAGTAGTCGTCATATGGAACAAGCAGAAAAAAGACCTAGAATAAATACTTGATAAGTGCGCCATACTTATTCCTCGTAGGAAGCAACTAAGATTGCCTACCTTGCAAATGCATAAGTTTTAAGGTTCTCGGAAAATATTGATCAGCAAGAAGATGCTGACCACTAGAAACAACCTCAACAAAAAAAAGTCGAAAGGCGAGACAGGAACACCGCTTTCATAGATGCTACCAGCTTCTATCACCTTTTGTTGAAAACAGGGATTATATCCGTGACCAGTTCAGGAGACGTTGTAGGTAAATAACCTTAACAAGAAGTTATACGTATCTATGGGGGCCATTTTTTTTCACTTTATGAAGCCAGTAGTTTTTAACGTTACTGATACTAAAGGAATCTCACCTGGTCCTCAGTTTTTCAATTCCCCAAGACTGTGAAGGAACATCAGTGAAAGATTAAGGTCTATAACATCAGGTAGGCAAAGACCCTTTTCCCGCTCCCAGCGACATAAAACTCTGTAGTTTTTAAATGGATATTAATATTTGGTATTGCTTTTTACTCCGAACTGAATTTTTCGGTAGGTGAGGAATCCAAATTGTTAGACATAATAGGCGTAATTAAATAAGATAAAGTTAAAATTTAAATCCTTTGTGCTGTTGTCTTATGTGTCAGTATTCCTGAACATTCGAAAGCAAAATGACCATGATAGCCAGTTCAGTATGTGCCTGAAGTATGGATTACTAGGTTCACAAATCAGTCGATTCATGCACGGTCTTCATTTACAGAGATAAAACAGAGTACCTCTACCTTTACGTGAAAAAAGCGGGATGCCATATCTTGGAAACTAACCATGGAAATTTCTTTAAAATAATCCTTAGGTTGTCTACCCGAATTTCTATAGGTTCTCAATCTAACCCAACCCAACCTAACCTAACCTAAGGGCATGGCAAAAGAACTGTGGCTTGTGCAATACTAGCTTACATCTCAGGGAATAGCGCACGGTCTCAATTATTCAGGGACAGTTAAGAGCTCACCAGTTTTATAGTTTGCAATTACTGTGAGAGGAATCAATAAATAAAACAGATTTCATAACTAGCTTCCGTTTAAAAACATTACTCGATGAAGATAATAAGTTAAGCATATGTTAGTTTAACCAGACCACTGGGCTGATTAACAGCTCTCCTGTGGCTGGCCCGAAGGATTAAATATTTTCACGTGACTAGAACCAATTGGTTACCTAGCAACGGGACGCACAGCTTATTGTGGGATCCGAACCACATTATATCGAGAAATGAATTTCTAATCACCAGACATAAATTCCTCTGATTCCACTTGGCAGAGCGGGGAGTTGAACTCGCGATTACCGAATGGGTAGGCGAGCACATAAACCACTCGTCCAACGAGAAACTGATCAAGATAAACACATCTATAAAATAAAGATGTATCAATACAGAAATATACACACATTCAATTGTGACACTCATCGTTGTCTTGAATGTTTTTGGAAGCCGCCGATCAAGTGTTGACAGAAGCAGCTTTATCTTGAAAACAAAAAGAGAAGACAAAGATCGAGGCTGTGGCTGAAACCGAAGAATGGAGGTCTCATTTTATTTTGATTTCTGTCACTACGTTGATTTTAGGCCTCTTGCGCCAGGGTAAGAAATCCTCCTGGTAAATGTTCTATTGCAGCTCATGTTCCTCTGCAGAAGTATAGACAACGAATTAGAGGAAGAGCAACGGCAATAACCACGCGACTGATTTAATATATTTGATCGTCGACCTACAAAATAATATTTTGATTTTTCAAGATTAATTTCATTTGCGCGAAACTATAACACGTAAATATAACAAGAGTTTCTGAATGTTTCAAATTATGTCAAGATATAAAGGACTTGATATTTGGATCGACACATGCTGGTAATTTTTTTTAGATAAAATTCATTTTGAGTTCAATGGATTGATTGTGACTTGTGATTATGAACTGTATCTTGGCTGTACAGAGGTTTTAGTCAACTGCTTCTCTTTCTTGTATTTGTCCTCAATTAAAAGAGAGAAATAAAGCTGTCAGCTTGTTTCAGTTTGCTGCCATATATATATATATATATATATATATATATATATATATATATATATAGTGTTTGTGGATATGTATGTATATGTATACATATATATATATACATGCATCTATATATATATATATATATATATATGTGTGTGTGTGTGTGTGTGTGTGTGTGTGTGTGTGTGTGTGTGTGTATGTGTGTGTGTAGTTATATATATATATAATATATATATATATATATAGATATATATATATATATATATATATATTATATATGAAAATGATAATAAAGAAGACGAGAAATTCATCAGAGAAGTTGAGATAGGACGCTGGGGGGTTGTTAGGGAACCGAAAACCGAAAAAAAAATAAAGCGAAAATTGAAATGGAATGGCGCTTTAGCCTTTCAAAAACTTCTGGCTGAAATAGGTTACTTGCTTTTGGAAGAAGCTCATGCAAGAATTAGTTCTCTGTCAAAAGAGCTACAACTTTCATGAAACGTCAGCGGAAGGAAATACAAATATTTTGTGAAACAAGTATGCGGATGATATAATCCTGAATACGAGACCCGGAAAAAATAAAAAAACTGAAAAAGAACTATCGTTAAATTTATTTTTAGCTGCGTATTCGCGTAAATAAAAGTCAAAATAATTGGAATACGAAAAAGGAAACTCAATTTCGATAACAATCATCTTCAACAAAAATTCATATTTTAGTCAAAACGCTACGCGAACGTATATGCTTTATTGCCGTTAAGAATACCTGAAAGTAAGGCAGCATAGATTTATGGACCACACTTGAGGGTTACCAATGTCAGACAAGTATTTTTGTAAGATTGATATGCAATTACCCAATCTGCGCTAATGTTAATGCAAAGATCTCGGCCTTTGAAGGCAATTGCCCATTATTACATTGGGAAAGCGTCCGGAGGAACATTATTAATGAGGTAATTGCTATTCGGGAAAGGGAATTAGTGTATATATATGTACGAGAGGTATTACTTCCTACAAGCTTAAGAAGATTACGGTTATTGAATTGAAGGACTGATGTAAATTTGTAAGTTTTGTCTTGATCCAGAATGCAGTATGAATATGTTTGACTTTTGTATAAAGTTCACTTCTGGCGTTTTATTGGTTAAAAGTGAGTTTAACTGGATGTGTTTTTCTGTTTTGAAAAGATAATGGTTTAAAGATGTTCATGTTTTGATTTTGCTGTGAAACGGAAAAAGATAAAACACAGCATTTTTATTTAATATGTTTATTTATCTTTTATGCGCCAGGAGGTGAGTCAACTTCAAAGCTATTATTAATTTCCCCCTAATGAGTAAAGTTAAAACAGCTGGTTTTTGAAAATTACTCGAAGAAATGAAAATAAAACAATTATAACCGATGAATTCATGAAATTACTTATTTAAGACAAGGTTAATTTTGCAATGTAATAATTAATTATTTCATGCAGACACTGAGTACTGCATACTTTATCAATTTTTGGTATAGTTCATTTTATGTTTTGTTGCACCGTAGATTTTATTATTATTATTATTATTATTAACCAAACAAAAACTTCTTTCAGTTTTCTTCTGAAGATTGAAAAAGAAACCCACAAATTCAATTTGTAACTTGTTTACTTCTAAGTATTTACATTAGTTTTACTCCACACTCGAGTACTTTCAGGCCCTTCTGTGGCCCATTCTCAAGAGATGTTGGGATGTTAGCCTTGGGTCAAGAAGACTGCTGGGCCTTGACCCAGGCTCAACATCCCAACATCTCTTGAGAATGGGCCACAGAAGGGCCTGAAAGTACTCGAGTGTGGAGTAAAACTAAAATGTAAATACTTAGAAGT
This sequence comes from Macrobrachium nipponense, assembly GCF_015104395.2. Taxonomy (NCBI): domain Eukaryota; kingdom Metazoa; phylum Arthropoda; class Malacostraca; order Decapoda; family Palaemonidae; genus Macrobrachium; species Macrobrachium nipponense. The sequence goes on from NC_061097.1 coordinate 28,760,232, forward strand.
AAACAAGTTACAATTGAATTTGTGGGTTTCTTTTTCAATTATTATTATTATTATTATTATTTTTATTATTATTATTATTATTATTATTATTATTATTATTATTATTATTTTGTTCTAAAGGGTCCACAGTATACAAAGTGTAAAAAGTCCGTGTATAATTTTGAAGACTTTACAGAAAGCTTTCGAACCCTTCCCTGGGTTCATCTTCAGTCCAAATGAACAATAAGTTACAACAAGTACAGAGGTAAGTTTAAAAAACAAGAGTCGTTGAAGATCGTTGACAACGGTCGTTAGCTCGTTAATGGGCCAGGTGATGAAGAAGAGGGTAGTTAATAACAACTAGGTGATATTCTCTCCCCTATCAATCCTTCTGGGCTGCAATTCTGTGATCTTCGTACAAGGTTGTTGCAACATTACATGAAGTCCCTTATCCAAGGGCGTAGATTGGGCACCGTAATCAGACTCCCCCCGGGGCGAACATAAGCGAGCTTATTGAACTACAATCACAAAACAGCGCAATAGTAGCACAATGCATTCAGGAATGATCATAAACCAACTGGAACGAGGCTAAAATTATCTTTAAAAGTAACAATGTAAACTTCAGACGACTAGTCGAAGGAGCTGCTGTAAGTTTAGGAGAATCATTCAAAGAAATCTAGTCTTTTGTCAATGAAGACCCATTTGTTAATTTTTGTATTACTAGTATGTTTTTAAAAGATTTAACTGTAGGACAGGCTCTGTTTTTTCCCTCTCCTGATGCTGCCTCGCCTTGCCTCTTCCAGTCCAGGTACCGCTGCCCCGGGGGAGTCTGATAACGGTGCCCATCTACGCCCCTTGGATGAGGGACTTCATGTAATGTTGCAAACAACCTGTACGAAGATCAAACAGAATTGCAGCCAGAAGGATTGATAGGGGAGAGGATATCACCTAGTTGTTATTAAATACCCTCTTTCTTCATCACCTGGCCCATTAACGAGCTAACGACCGTTGTCAACGATCTTCAACGTCTCTTGTTTTTTAAATTTACCTCTGTACTTGTTGTAACTTATTGTTCATTTGGACTGAAGATGAATCCAGGGAAGGGTTCGAAAGCTTTCTGTAAAGTCTTCAAAATTATACACGGACTTTTTACACTTTGTATTACTGTGGACCCTTTAGAACATTATAATACTCTCAGGATAGAGAGTTTTTTTCCCCTACAAATTATTATTATTATTATTATTATTATTTTTTTTTTTTTTTTTTTTGCTCTATCACAGTCCTCCAATTCGACTGGGTGGTATTTATAGTGTGGGGTTCCGGGTTGCATCCTGCCTCCTTAGGAGTCCATCACTTTTCTAAAGCCCTGTACACACCTGGAAACATTGTTTGGAAACAATGTTTGGCAACGGTTTCCAAACAGTTTGGAAACTGTTTCCGAAAACTTAATTCCAAACAGTTTGGAAACAGTTTTCAAACTGTTTGGAAACAGTTTGCAAATTATTTGTAAACTACTTCCAAACAATGTTTCCTGTCACACCTCAGTTGTGGTCATGTCTGTGATGAGTGTAGAGGTTGCTGCCGCAGCGTCTGCATTTTACTTGGCACTTTTGATAAAGTCAAAGGAGGTCAAGAAAAGAGGAAGATATGGGTGAGGAATTTTTTTGAAAAATTTTTGAAAAACGACCCTATGGTGATTTGCTTTTGGCGGCTATCCCCGTCAAGGCATCCATCTTTTTAATTCTATTTTGTAATCCACAATTTGTTACATACCACCCAAATGTTGGGGATTGAATGCAGCAATTCAAGTTAGTTCTAGAGTTTCTTTTCGGCAGACCACATTGTGTTATCACTGCAAGTCTCGAGTAAGTACTAATTCATCGTCGCCTCGGCCGCACACACACACACACACACACACACGCAGTGTTTCCCATTTTACTAGAAACGGTTTTTTACTAGAAACGATGTTCGAGTATCATATCCGTATCCAGAAAAAATAAAAGAAGAAAAAAATGAATTCCTGAAAATTCATAGTATAACTGCACTCGTGCGTAAAGCAAGAAAAACATTTTTCTATATAGCTCTCCATCCTGACGTATGTTTGTTCATTAATTGTTATCTCCCAGAAGTTCTTGTTCTCACGTTCTTCGCAGAACAATTACACACGTTCTCATATTGTAATCTCACTCTCTTTATTCTCTCTATTTTCCTATTCTTCATTTACGAGTCTTTTATTTCAGATGTCTTAAGTCTTTTCTCCTCGTTTGTTAATCACTTTTTTTTTTTGTTTTGTCTATTTTCTCATCTAGTTTTATTCTCCCTCCATAAACATCCACCCATTTATACGTACACTTCGACATTCTGGGATACACTTTCGAATTGCAAGTATTTTATCCTTTTCGGTACCTTATGTATTACTTTAACTTAAACCAAATTGTGATCTGAAGTTCTGTTCTGATTTCATAAACTGACACCATTGAATCCGTCAAGTTCCATTATACTCTTCACCAATAAAAACTAACACTTGTTTTCATTTCCTTTTTATTTATATACTCTTTCCAAGATAAGAGAATGTTTGGAACGTTATGCACTGCTTTTCCGTTTCCACTTTAATCTCTCTCTCTCTCTCTCTCTCTCTCTCTCTCTCTCTCTCTCTCTCTCTCTCCTCTCCCTCTCTCTCTCTCTCTCTCTCTCTCTCAGCATGCCAAATCCCAAACCAACAAATCCAGAGTTGAGGTTACTCGAAGAATTAATCTTTTTTTTCATTTCCTCTTGTTCTTCAAAGTCGGATTAAATACGTCTTTATTATTCCTGCTCTGAATTTTAGAAGAAGAAGAAAAAAAAATCGTTTTCTTTCTATTCGTCCATCATTTCTGCTTCGGCCAGATACCCCAACCATTAATCCTCTATTTGTGGGCCAATTTTTTTTTTTTTTTTCCACCCTTTAACCTTCATTCGCCGAAAGTGCAGTTTCCCTGCACTAACGATTTTCACTTTGTTGGACTCATCTCGTTCCCTGAATTCTCAACAATATTCCATTCGACCGCATTCTGATGTCTTTCACTAGTGTCATATAACAGGTTATTAACCATAAGTGAATATTAATTAACTACGAGATTGTTATTACTCAATAGAACACAAATAATTGAATTGTGCATTAATAACTACAATCTGGGAGTCATTTCAAGCATGTTGTAGTCTTATGGCATATTGCTGTAATCAGGTTTTCGTTTACCGTTCATGACAGCAACAATTTGTATATTTTGAGCTTGGCTATAAAAGAACATTATATTATATCTATTTTGAATATCAGTCGGTGATTCCCTGGTTACAGTCAAAGATTTTTTTATGTTTTGTAGACTCATATTCTGTAACATGCAGTTTACATCTCTGTAAGATGTAGAGTTTTGTGAAGTGAATGATTTTCCGTATTTTCGTATGATTTCACTATGATTTTTTAACACACGTCGAGAGATAAGAATTAACGAAGATTTCTCCTCATCATCGTGCTAAGAAATCACATTTCCATATAGACTACGTCTAAACTTTAGTTGATTTAACTTCCCGAGTAAACTTATCAAGTGCTGAAACTTTCCTAGGACATGATCAGAGAGCATTAATAGATCTCATTTGTCTTTACAGGTCGGTTAGCAGAAATTGCAGGTGGTAATTGACCGAGAATTCCTCCCTATGCAAATTGGTAAGTGAGGTATAATTACGTAGAACTATTTTTACTCTCTATCAGTTCATACTCACGGCATTTTGTAGACTGAATATTGTAATCTAATATTCGATGTAGTGATCAATTTATCTGAAGCGTGAATGATGATAGTCTAAAGTCAATAACAGTGATCGTGGTGGATTGTAGTTGTGGAATTTGAATAGCTTCATTATTCAAGGAAATTGAGTCGAGTGTTCAGAGTCAGTGGACGAGAGAAAGAGAAGATTTCTGACGGAGAAGAGAATGCTATTAGAGGCAGGGGAAAGTAAAAGCGAGATCAGTGAAAAGAATAATGAATATAACGTGAAAAAAGTGCAGAATGATGGAATAGGAGAGAAGCATACATAACTAGAGAGATAGAGGGAAGGAGAAAGAGAGAGTGAGAATGGACAGTAGATAGTAATCTTTTATGTAACAAATGTGATATGCACATTGTAATAACAGGTTCAGAGGAAACCTTCTTATCTGTGGAATTTCTTATATTTCATATTTCATCTAACGCGATGGCTGGGAATCTGTAGTATATTTTGAATACTATTTTGGAAATTTTTTTCCTCAATAAACTGTGAACGATGAATAACCACCCAAAACCATTTGCTGAAATAAAGGATATTATTATTATTATTATTATTATTATTATTATATTATTATTATTATTATTATTATTATTACGACGGAAATCCAGTCCTCCTGACCAATTAATGAGAACATAAATTTTAACCATTTAAAAATTGTTGCAAAGGTAAACTGGAAGTGAAATCATTGCACAGCGGAAAATAATTTTGTCTTCGACAGAAATTAAAAGTGGAGAGAGAGAGAGAGAGACAGACGAGGAGAGAGGAGAGAGACAGAGAGAGAGACGAGAGAGAGGATAGAGAGAGAGAGAGAGAGGAGAGAGAGTAGAGAAGGGTTACTTGAAACTGATTTCCTTTGCTTCAGAAGTTCTGCCACAACTTTTTCGTAATAAAATTGGGTGTCATTGATGTTACTATGTAATTTCCTTCGTCCATTCCACGAACATTATTAAACAATACTGTGTTTCATTACAAAAATGCACACTTTTATTTTATATATATATTTATTTTTTTAAACCCTCGGACCAACACCGTTCAGGTGTTCGGGACCCTTTGTTTTTAAGTTGTGAGCGTTTACAAATAATACAATATATGTATATATGTATAATATATATTATATATAATATATATATATATATATATATATATATATATATATATATATATAATATGTGTGTGTGTGTGTGTGTGTGTATGTATAGATGTGAATAGTTTTAACCCACGATTCAGTTACGATGTCATTAATCTTCTTTTCGCATTTTATCTATAACCTTATCAATTTTAGCATGTTTTTGTAACTTACCATCCAAAAGTTAGGATTTTCACTATAGAAACCTTTTGCGCGACAGTTTATGCCTCTCATTCGCAAGAAAGAACAGAAATTGCCAACTCTCATTCAGCACCTGATTAGTCAGCCTGTTCATACCTGATTCTTTTATGTTCTTCATTTTTCCAAGATGCACCTGACATTAAAAAAATTTCATTCTTCGTTCATTCTCAAAATCTCATCAATTCCCGTGTCTTTCAGAGCAGCTTTCCTTTGCCTCAGAATTCATCAGTCTCGTGATTAAGTTCCCCCATCTTCACGCAATTCCTTCTTCTCCTAAACCCTCTTATTCATCATCATCTTTCATTCTTGGACCCTTTTACTCATTAACCTTTTTCCGAGGTTTATGTTTTTCCGGAAATCGATTAGTGTACTGAAGATATTTGGTTTTCCAGTTGTCTAGCGTTTACGCTACCCTTGTCGATCTCTGGTTCTACGCAATGCTAAACTCTCTGTGAATGAGAGTGTTTATAAAATAATGATCTCTATCAAATACTTAGGTATGAACGTTCACATGTTACTGTAGACTTCTTGAAATTATTTTTAATCAGGAATTGTGCCTACTTTAGCACTAATTAATTCTGGTAATCTGCATATCTCTAAAGTTCTGGTTTCTATTTTATTTTATATTGAATTATTCTAGCATAGCGAAGTAAATTTTCAAGTCTTACTCATAAACAGTAATTTCAGTCCTTTTGCAAATACGTGAAGTGGACAGTCACATTTTGCGTTTTATACTTAAAGCTGATGTATTTTTAATTTTAATTTAATTTTGAGGTTTTTCACTTATTTTTCAATATCATCTCCCCCATAAAGCATTAACAGATGTGGTTTAGAAAGTATGCATGTGTCATAATCATAATAGAGTGTTATATTCACAGTGCCAGCGATTTCTCAGACAGATTGCTCTAATGTGAAACAGAAAACCTGACCAAAATCTCGAATCATGTTATATAAAATTAAATATGAAAATAAAAGTGGCAGAAAATTAAAAATACAGACGCTGGCACGACTGAGATCTGCGATTAACATTACTATTCTGGAAAGCAGTTGTTTAGTTGTACTCATTAAAATTCATAAAAGGCTATTGACCACACAAGTGTTTTGTAGTGATGTACATAATTAAAAACATTCCGACTCAGTTCCTTAAGGAATTTACAAGATGACTTACCGCCTGTGTATTGCCTTCTCTTCTTCTAATTGATAAAACCTACTCCTACCCATCAGAAAAAAAAATCACTTGCTCAGCCTTCACTGGGAGGAAGGAGACTCCTGTAATCCTAAAATACTAAAGGTTTTTCATGATTTTCAGGATACTACAAGTACGGCTGTCACAAAGTCAAGTCCTTTTGGAATTATCATGTCCATTTTAATGACGTAGGATTGTCGTATCCTTAACTGGTACTCGTTGTGTCCCAGCTTCCTATTTCCTTTCCTTATGGCTTTACTCATTGGAACTCTCAGGCCGTAGCCAATGTCTGCACCTCCTAAGCAGAGATATTACATTTATTTCGGCATAGTCTCTCGTAATGCAGTCTAATCTCTCACTCCTCTTAATGTTTACATTGTTACGTTTCCTTTAAACGTACCTTAAAGAGAGTCAACGCATTATTCTGTCAGATTATTTGAAAAATATCTAATTGTGTCAATTCATAAGCACGTTTCTTCATCCAAATTACCAGAGCTTCATATTGTCCTGTACCTGTTCTGTAGTTACCATTTCTGTTTCAGTATCAATGGCTTCTCACACCTGTTAGATAATTCAAAAAAAAAATATTCTTTGTCTTAGAATCAGTGTCCCTCTCTTCACCGCCTTTTCTGAAGATGTGGTTTTTCTTAATTCCTGAAGCTTCTCTTCAGTCTAATTCAGTAATTGTATTTTGCTCACTGTTCTAGTGATCTACAGAAGCGATCCCATCATTTCTAAGATGAAAATCAACCGTGTTCTTTGAAGTTACTTTTAAGAAAGCATCTGGTAAAAGTCTCGATATTTCATGAAGTCTAGTGCTTTCTTGTAATTGGTTTTTTTCTGTGCCCTTTTATTTTCCTTTATTAGTCAATCTCTCTCTCTCTCTCTCTCTCTCTCTCTCTCTCTCTCTCTCTCTCTCTCTCTCTCCGCTTCATAGTGTTACATTATATATTTTTGTTCCTAGTCTTTTTATTTTCCGACGATCAAAACCGTCCCCTCAGTAGAAATTCTCTGACTTCCTTATTTATGCTTGGTTCTTGCAAGATTGAATTCCTTCCTTACTGTTTAATACATTCCTGCATGCTTTGATTTTTATACTCTGAGCAGATATTGCTTTGTGTCAGCCCATTCCATTCATGGTGAT
>NC_061097.1:28772665-28778198 GCF_015104395.2 Macrobrachium nipponense
GTGAAGAGAGAGAGAGAGAGAGAGAGAAGAGAGAGAGAGAGAGAGAGAACATGTGGACTGAATAATGAAGCCAACAATATTTTGTCTAGAGAAGACAGAAAAGGGTTTTATCGTATATCTTCGTTGTAAATGGTCACATTCCGTGTCCTTTAGTTTATATTCATGTATATATATATGTATATATACATATGCTTAAAATATCACAATAGATGCATGTGACTTCATTATATAAGCGAATACCACAGGAAAATGATAAGCAGGCAGTGTCGGCAATGCCTGAATAAAGGCGAAAGCGCTTGGTACTGACTGTCTTGCTATTTTTTTCCTGTGATATTCTCTTATACATGTATATGTATATATAATATATATACATATGTAATATAGTATAATATATTTATATATATATATATATATATATATATATATATATATATATATATGTGTGTGTGTGTGTGTGTTAAAAAGTGTGAAGAAAATTCTGAATTATACTACTACTTTGCAAATAAATTGGAAATGTTTGCGTCCACGTAGCGCCGTTTACGTGATTTCACAGCACAGTGACTTTGGACACGTAACACGCCCTTTTAAATGTTCAGGAGAAACGGGAGACATCGAAGAAGAGGTACATTGAAGAGAGAGAGAGAGAGAGAGAGAGAGAGAGAGAGAGAGAGAGAGAGAGAACCTCTGAAGTTGGAAACGACTGAAATTTTACTGATTTATTTTTATTTCCTTGAGGAAAGAAAAGTTATAACGAAAGATCTTACAGAAGGTTGTCAGCGGTAGCGGCCCAAGGCTGTGTATTCCACTATGGAATAAAATCAAATGTGCGTCGTTGGGTAGATTAGCTCAGCTAAAATTAAAAACGTTTAGTATTTATTCAGTTTATTCTTGAAAATTTAAATTGAAATAACATGAAAAATTTATCTTTACGTTTTATTATTATTTTTATTATTTTATTTATTTATTTTTTGCTCTCTCACAGTCCTCCAATTCGACTGGGTGGTATTTATAGTGTGGGGGGGTTCCAGGTTGCATCTGCCTCCTTAGGAGTCCATCACTTTTCTTACTATGTGCGCCGTTTCTAGATCACACTCTTCTGCATGAGTCCTGGAGCTACTTCAGCGTCTAGTTTTTCTAGATTCCTTTTCAGGGATCTTGGTTCCATTTACGTCGTTGTCGTTTATTCCTTCATTTCTTAAAATCATTGCTGAGTTTTGCTATTTAACTCATAGCTGGACCCTACCCCATTAGGGATATGTACTCATTTACAGCTGAGTAGACTGAGGAAATTATGGTAAAGATCCTTTCCCAAGAAATCAACGCCGAGGAGAGCGGTCACCCATCCAACGACTGACCAGCCCCAATGTTGCTTAACCAGTCCATTGACGACCTAACCCACATATTATTATTATTATTATTATTTTTTTTTTTTTTTTTTTTTTTTTTTTTTTGCTATATCATAGTCCTCCAATTCGACTGGGTGGTATTTATAGTGTGGGGTTCCGGGTTGCATCCTGCCTCTTAGGAGGTCCATCACTTTTCTTACTATGTTCGCCGTTTCTAGGATCACACTCTTCAGCATGAGTCCTGGAGCTACTTCAGCGTCTAGTTTTTCTAGATTCCTTTTCAGGGATCTTGGGATCGTGCCTAGTGCTCCTTATGATTATGGGTACGATTTTCACTGGCATATCCCATATTCTTCTTATTTCTATTTTCAGATCTTGATACTTATCCATTTTTTCCCTCTCTTTCTCTTCAACTCTGGTGTCCCATGGTATTGCGACATCAATGAGTGATACTTTCTTCTTGACTTTGTCAATCAACGTCACGTCTGGTCTATTTGCACGTCATCCACCCTATCCGTTCTGATACCATAGTCCCAGAGGATCTTTGCTTGATCGTTTCTATCACTCCTTCAGGTTGGTGATCGTACCACTTAGTACTGCAAGGTAGCTGATGTTTCTTGCACAGGCTCCAGTGGAGGGCTTGAAACATCAGCTACCTTGCAGTAATAAGTGGTACGAGCACCAACCTGAGGGAGTGATAGAAAACGACCAGGCAAAGATCCTCTGGGACTATGGTATTAGAACGGATAGGGTGATACGTGCAAATATTATTATTAGTATTATTATTATTATTATTATTATTATTATTATTATTATTATTCAGACGATGAACCCTCTTCATAAGGAACGAACCCAGGTCTTTTCGAATTGAATGACAAGGGCGCTCCAAATAAGCTTGTTTTTTTCATCGTCTTCCTCTTCATTCAAAATTGTTTATAAAGAAATGGAGATTTATTTCCCATCTCTTTTCCTTAAGTTAATTTGATATATTCTTCATGTTGTGTCCGTTAAATATACTATGTAATGTTACTGGTATTAGGTGCTTATAGATGGAAATTCTAAAACTTTTTCGGTCCATTTTTCTCATTGGAAAAAAGTAATTTGCAGCTACTATTTAATTCACGATTTCATCAACAGAAATCATAATATATCAGACTCTTTCACAATGAAATTTTGTCTCAGTGCGCATTTATTGTAATATGAAAGATTTTGCCTAATTTGTGAACACATCATTTTACAGGGAAAGCTCGCCCTTTTGTGCAGTCCTAATATTCTATGTGATTTTATTTGCGATGTAAAAAGCTCACGTGAATTACATGACCTTTATATAACTGACTCATTACTTTCTGCGGTACTAATTTGATATTTTTTAACTGCTAAAACGTATATCAATTCTTATATATATATTTGGATGTTTTATGTATGTAACTTAATACGAAACGGAACTCACTTTCTTCGTCAAGCTCACAGTACATATCCTTTATATTAGTGACCTTTAATCGGTTGTATATACTCGTACCCGTAGGAGTCAAAGAATGTTAAAGAAAAAGAATTCAAAAACTTTCAGTCTTTCGGCTCGAGATCTCTCTCTCTCTCTCTTTCTGATATGTGAGTCGACAGAATCTCTTCATCGCGTCAACCCCCACCCATTCTTCCCCAAACACACACACACACACACACACACACACACACACACACACACACACACACACACGGAATATTACATGAAACGTGTCTGATAAGTATGACAAGGCGAGCATAAATACGCACCCACGCATATACACGTGCACTTAAAACACATGATCATTAAGTAAACACTCGCCTCGGAGCGACTGTTGAATAGTGAAGACCAATAGCTATGATAAGGAATCCAGACAATCTAGAGAGAATAAATCATGAGATAAAACAAGTAGCATTAATATTATGGACAATATCCTGTTCAATGTAGCCAGGGAAACTGGACATCACTACTTCCCAGGTAAGGGGGGAAATTCATTCCAGCATAATTATTTTAAAACATTACACACTGACAAGTGTTTGGATAATTATTTTAAAACATTACACACTGACAAGTGTTTGGATAATTGTTTTAAAACATTACACATTGATACGAGTTGGGGTGATTATTTAAAAACATTCACACTGACAAGTGTTTGGATAATTATTTTAAAATATTACATACTGACAGTTGTTTGTATAATTATTTCAAAACATTACACACTGACAGGTATTTGGATAATTATTTTTAAAAATTACGCACTGGCTAAGTGTTTGGGAGTGCTTGGTTGCACATGTCATCAAGCCATAAGATAAGTATAAATACGAGAGGTTTTATTTATACACGTGTATTATTATTGTTATTGTTATTAAATACTCATAGCATCATGAGTCTTCAAATGGAGAGACAAATCCACAGTTATGTATAAGCACATATATTTAATGCTAAATTTGTAAAGAGAGCTTTCGGGAATCTGTACATATTTATCTTTAAACAGGTGTACTTACACATAACTGTGGATTAATTTCTCCTCTATATTATTATTATTATTATTATTATTATTATTATTATTGTTATTATTATTATTATTATCCACTACTGATATGGACATGTCCATGACAGGTTCATGGAAGCTGATGGAAAATGAAAAGCCTTTTTGTTACCATACTCATGGTGTAATACGAAATGCGCATTGTCTAGGAGACAGGAATGATTTATTATGAATTATTGTGGAACCACCAACGGTTAGAGAAATAACCCTTCGAAGGGCCATTTCACATCTCTCCCTTCCTGGATATTAGGAAACCGCCCCCCCCCCCACCCCCCCCCCCCCCAAAAAAAAAAAAATCGAATTCGTAATCTGTTTAGCTTTCTGAAAATAACTGGAAAAAAAAGAGATTCTTTCGGGGGATCTCATTGTGTACAGGTATGGTGAAGATGAAAAGAAAGTCAGGCTGAGTTTGTTCAGGGAGGTAAACTTCGTTTTAGAAGTGAGAGTGTTTAAAAATGGCAGCGTTTTATGCGGGTGGGGCTGTGTCAACAAGACTTTAGGAACAAAGGAGAGAATATCACTTAATTAGTGTCAGCTCGAAGCACTGAAACTATAGAGGAACAAAAAGAATATCGCCTAAAATTAACAAATTTCTGGGCTGTAAAGAATGATTGCCTTTTTGCCTTCATTGAATGAAGGGAGATTTAGGGTGTTGCTTAGAATTCATGAAGTTGAAAGCAATATCAGGATTAACACGTCAGGACTATTTTGATTGAACCAAACAAAAACTTCTTTCAGTTTTCCTCTGAAGATTGAAAAAGAAACCCACAAAATAACTGTGTATAACTTGTTTACTTGTAATTATTTACATATTATTTTACTCAACACTCGAGTACTTTCAGGGCTAGAAGTACCCGAGTGTTGAGTAAAATAAGTAAATACTTAAAAGTAAACAAATTATACAGTGATTTTGTGGGGTTTCTTTTTCACTATTTTGATTGAATGAAAATTCAATAGGTTTGTTGATTGTATCCTAATTGGGACTTATTTGTTAGAATTAGATAGTTCAAGAGAATGATGTTCTTACGACTTGGAAAAAGTAAGTAAGTATATCTTACTTTAACCAGACCACTAAGCTGATTAATAGCTCTACTAGGGCTGGCCCGAAAGATTAGATATTTTTTTACGTGGCTAGGAACCAACTGGTTACCTAGCAACGGGACCTACAGCTTATCGTGGGATCCGAACCACATCGAGGAATGAATTTATATCACCAGAAATAAATTCCTCTGATTTCGCGTTGGCAGACCGGAGAACAGGAAATGGGTTACGTAGCGTTGGTCAAATTGTGTCTTAGTACAGAGATGTCAGAGGAAGGCGCTGGATGTAAAGGTGATATTTACAGTTGGTTCGGGTTTATTACTATTTTTTTTCAAGGTAAGTGAAAGGAAACGTTCTCTACTTAATATATGGAATCTACTTGGATAAGGTTATCGTTATGAAAATGATGTCGGTAAGATGCGTTGGTGCGATACAAGTTGTGAATGTTTTACATGGAATATCTACTTATGCGAGGAATTAGGAATAAGGATATAGAAGAAAAAAGTGTGACTGGGAGCGTGAAAAGAAGTGGGGGAAAATCCTTTTAGTTGTAAAAAAGAAATTAGAACCGGATGATATAGTAGTACTGAATAAAAA
>NC_061097.1:28778698-28791198 GCF_015104395.2 Macrobrachium nipponense
AGAAAAAAATAAAAGAAGTAGAAAAAAGAATGAATTCCTGAAAACTTCGAATAATTGGCCTCGTGCGTAAAGGAAGAAAGCATTTTTCTGTATAGATCTCCATCCTGACGTATGTTTGTTCATGTCTGTTTACCTTTCAGAAGTTCTTGCTCTCATGTTCTTCGCAGAACAAGTACACGTTCTCATATTGTAATCTCTCTTTATTCTCTCGTTTTTCCTATTCTTCATTTATTGGTCTTTTTTTCAGGTGTCTTCAGTCTTTTCTTCTCTTTTGTTTAATCACTTTTTTTGTCTATTTTCTCATCTACTTTTATTTCTGCCTCCATAAGCATCCACACATTTATTTACACTCTTCGACACTCTGGGATACACTTTCGAATTGCAAGTATTTTATCCCTTTCGGTATATTTTGTATTACTTTGTAAACTCAAACCAGATTGTGATCTGAAGTGCTGTTCTGATTTCATATATTGACACCATTGAATCTGTCAAGTTCCATTTTACTCTTCACTAATGAAAACTAACACTTGTTTTCATTGCCTTTGTATAAACTCTTTTCTCAAGATGAGAGAATGTTTGGAACGCTGTGCACTGCTTTTCCGTTTCCAATTTCTTTAATCTTTTCTCTCTCTCTCTCTCTCTCTCTCTCTCTCTCTCTCTCTCTCTCTCTCTCTTCTCTCTCTCTCAGCATGCCAAAATCCCAAACCAACAAAGCCAAGAAATTTGAGGTTACTCGAAGAATTAATCTTTTTTTATTTCCTCTTGTTCTTCAAAGTCGGATTAAATATAGTATTACTACTTCGTGCTCTGGATACTAGAAGCAAAAATATAGAGATTCGTTTTCTTTCTATTATTCCATCATCCCTTCAGTCTTTATTCTGCGTCGGCCAGAGTCCCCAACCATTAATCCTCTGTTTGTGCACCAATTTTTTGTTCACCCTTTAACCTTCATTCGCCGAAAGTGCAGTTTCCTTGCACTAACGATTTTCACTTTGTTGGACTCGTCTCGTTCCCTGAATTCTCCACAATAGTCTACTCGACCGCATTCTGATGTCTTTCACTTGTGTCATATAACAAGTTATTAACCATAAGTGAATATTAATTAACTACGAGATTGTTATTACTCAATAGAACACACAGAATTACATTGCGCATTAATGACCTTACCTTACAGACCTTACATCTTGTTCGGGTTGCCCCAGGTCCCTCAGTGTGAGGCACCTCTAATGTCTACCAGAGAGTTGCTAGTACATCTTCCGGTATATTTTGCATCTTCCAAACTTGGATGGTCTGGGATGCAGTTTAGATATTTGTCGAGCTTATTCTTAAACACATCTACGCTCACTCTGATATATTCCTCAGATGAGCTGGCAACGCATTGAATAGACGCTGCATTATCGATGCTGGTGCGTAGTGGATTAATGTCCTGTGTGCTTTCCTTATTTTTCCTGGTATAGTTTTGGGCACTATTAATCTACCTCTGCTTGCTCTTTCTGATATTTTTAGTTCCATGATATTTTCTGGTATTCCTTCTATCTGTTTCCATGCCTGAATTATCATGTAGCGTTCTCTTCTCCTTTCTAGACTATATAATTTTAAGAATTGTAGTCTTTCCCAGTAGTCAAGGTCTTTAACTTCTTCTATTCTAGCTGTAAAGGACCTTTGTACACTCTCTATTTGTGCAATATCCTTTTGATAGTGTGGGTACCATATCATATTGCAATATTCAAGTGGACTACGAACATATGTTTTATAAAGCATAATCATGTGTTCAGCTTTTCTTGTTTTGAAGTGCCGTAACAACATTCCCATTTTTGCTTTACATTTTGCCAACAGAGTTGCTATTTGATCATTGCATAACATGTTCCTATTCATCATCACACCAAGGTCTTTAACTGCTTCCTTATTTGTGATTGTCTCATTATTAGGGTCCTTTATATGCATATAGCTTTCTTTCTCTGTCTCCATAATTTATTGATTCAAATTTATCAGAGTTAAATACCATCCTATTTTACCTCTGCCCAATCATATACTTTGTTAAGGTCTCTTTGTAGAGCGTTCCTATCTTCATCACAAGTAATTTCTCTACTTATTCTTGTGTCATCTGCGAAACTACTCACTACCGAATCCTTAACATTATTGTCTATGTCTTCAATCATAATAACAAACAGTATTGCAGCTAACACCGTACCTTGCGGCACACCGGATATTACCTTGGCTTCATCCGATTTCTCGTCGTTTGCAATAACTATCTGTTTTTCTGTTGTGTAAAAATTCTTTTAACCATCTTCCTACTTTATCCACGATATTGTGTTTTCTAATTTTCTTCGCTAATATATTATGGTCTACTTTATCAAAAGCTTTTGCAAAGTCTAAATAAACCACATCTGTTTCATTTCCTGCTTTTCATATTTTTGAATATGTTCTCACGGTGGACTAACAGTTGGGTTTGTGTACTTTTTTCCGGGTACGAAAACCATGTTGTCCTTTATTAAACAAATTATTTTTTATTAAAATGTTCATAATATTTTTCTTCATTACCCTTTCATACACTTTCATAATATGTGATGTTAGACTCACAGGCCTATAATTACTTGCCTCTAGTCTTGATCCACTTTTGAAAGTAGGGGTAATATATGCTAATTTGTGCTCATCATAAATCTTGCCTGTATCTACACTTTGTCTTAATAATATTGCAAGTGGCTTTTGCGATAGAATGAACTACTTTCTTTAACAAAATAGCAGGAATTCCATCAGGCCCTGCAGCAGCTCCATTTTTAATTTCATTAATAGCCTGCACAATATCAGCTTCATTAATATCTATGTCAGCTAAATATTCACTATTTTCATCCCTTACTTCTATATCATTATCTTCATTATCTATTCTAGGGGTGAATTCTCTCTTATATCGTTCTGCCAGTATGTTGCAAATTTCCTTTTTTTCATTCGTTAATCTCCCTTCAATTCTTAGAGGGCCTATTTCTATTCTTCTTTTATTCATCTTCTTCGCATATGAGTATAATAGTTTGGATTTTGCTTGATATTTAAATAGGGTTTTTTCTTCCAAGTCCCGTTTTTCATTTTCTTTTGATTGTATAATCTTTTGTTCTGTATTTTCTATCTTACTTTTTAGTTCTATAACTTTCCATGCATTTTTTTTTTTTTGCTAGACCTTTTTTCACTTTCTGATTTTCTGGAACAAGATCCTTCTGTCTCTTGGTATGCATGACTGATGTTTACTTTTCTTCTTCGGTATATATTTATCCACTATTTTCTCTAATATTTTTATATAATA
This sequence comes from Macrobrachium nipponense, assembly GCF_015104395.2. Lineage (NCBI taxonomy): Eukaryota > Metazoa > Arthropoda > Malacostraca > Decapoda > Palaemonidae > Macrobrachium > Macrobrachium nipponense. Next base: position 28,781,994 of record NC_061097.1, read on the forward strand.
TCTCCGTATTTACCTTTATGTCATCACTTACGAAAATATTATCCCAATCTTTGTTTTATTCTTCATTTATTTCTGACCATTTTATATTTTTACTGTAGAAGTTGTATTTTCCATATCCTTCCCACTTTTTCATTTCTTGCTTATCTCTGTTTTCACTTGCTTTGGAATGGACTGTTAATTCTATGACATTATGGTCTGAAATACTCGCATTATAAACTATTATTTCTTTAACATAATTCATCTCGTTCACAAATACTAGGTCTAAAGTATTTTCCTTTCTTGTTGGCAGGTGATTTATTTGTTGAATGTTGTATTCTAGTAGCATATCTAATAGCTTTTCGAATTGCCCTCTTATCTTCTGCACTACTATTACTCTCTTTTTTAATATGTATAAGTACATCCACAATCTCCTATTCGTTCTTTCCAGTCTACGAAAGGAAAGTTGAAGTCTCCAGATAGGAGAATAGTCCAGTCCTTGTGATTTCTACATATATCATCCAATTTTTCTATTATTAAGTCAAACTCTTTAGTATTAGGAGGTCTATATATTACTATGTTCATTAATTTTCAGATTCAAATTCTACCGCTATTAGTTCCACATTCTGAGTTACTATATTTCTCATATATTTTTCCTTGTTTTTTGTCTTTCCCATATATTGCGGTTCCCCCTTGATTCCTATTTTTTCTATCTGATCTATAAGTTTGAAACGCCTTTTATTTGATCATCATTCCCAGTCTCTTGGGAATACCAGGTTTCCACTTATATTCATTATATCTATTTTCTTTTCAATTTTTGGGTTAGTTCTTCTAAGTACTCTATTTTTCTTTTTGAGTTACTCGTAACTAAACCCTGGCGCATTCATCACTATGATGGTTTGCGTGTTTCTCCTTCATTTAATATTGGTAATAATAAGGATTTTCCCAATGTCTCCTCCTGTTCTGGTATGTTGTTCTTTTTTTCATTTCCAAGAAAATTCTGACATTAAAAAATCCAACTTTTCCTATAATATTTGTTCTTCCTTCATCATAATTATTCATTTTGTGTCTGAATCTGCAATTTTCCTCCATATCTGCAATATCCCCTTGCATAATAAAAACAGTTATTATCTCTTGAGTAGAATCTTGGAGCTGATGCATTGAAAATTTTTTGCTGGCACCTCTGCATATCTCGTTGATGGCTTGCTTTTTTCTTTTACCTGATATTCTTCATTCCTCTCTTTATTTGTTTCTTTCTTATTTTGGATTTTATTGCTTGATTGGTTATTTATTTGATTATTTTTCATGGCTTACAGGGTGCATATATTTACATTTTTTGTCGAACTTACATCCTTTTCCTTCTTTTAGGTTTTTTGCATATTTTTGGATGTAGATCTCTGCAATTCATCCTCATATCCATCTAAGTATGCACATTTACCATATATTTCATAGTTGTGACATACCTTAGGATGTTTGTAGTAACATTTTTTCTCCATATCTGCAATTCCCCGCCCTCTTTTCAAAAGGTTGCAGACTTTGTCTTTTTTGTATATTTTTTTTCCTCTTTCCCGTCATTGTGAGATCTGGGTAGAGCCTCTTCGGCATTTTCTTTTGTTTTTGTGCTGTCATATCGTAAATTTATTTCTTCGTAGGTATGCTGCTTTATAGCCTCATATGTAGTATCAATGAGTATCTCTTGCATCCATACTTTTATCTTGTTCTTTGGTTTTTTTTCCTTATCTTTTTCTGTCATTTTCAGTTTTGTTTACTTCTCTCGTTTTCCTCTTCTTCTTGTTCTTCTTCTTCTTCTTCTTCTTCTTCCCTCTTCTTCTTCATCCTCAACTATTTGTACATTCAATCTTGATTTAATGACATTGTCTATCCATGGTAGACATGTTGAGCAAAAAATTCTTGTGTCTTTTCTCATATCTTGCATTACCTCAGCACACTGTGGATGGGTCGGAATGTTGCATGCAGCACATTTTCTGATTAGGTTTTGTGGATTAACTATGCTATACCACACCTTACACAGTTTACATGCTTTTGGCATTCTTTTTCCTAATGCATCAATTAGGATATTCACAAGGTTCACTTTATTCATTTTCTTTGTCGGAATATGTTGGTTTATGTATATTTTCTTTATGAGTCTCTTGACCACTTGGATTTTATTTGGAACTTCTTCAATTATTTTCAAGATGTTTTCATTTGATTTGTTCCAGTTTGAAGGATTGTATCCTTCTAATGTATCTATGAATGATTTTGTATCTTTTTGGTTAGGACTGTTGCTGATTTCATAGATCAGAAATGCCAGTTCCCTTTCTGCTACCTCATCGTATTGCGAATCTGCCAAGCAAGCTAAATCTCGCCATTTTTTTCCGCCAGTTGGAGCTTACTGCCATCTTGTTCTGATTTACAGTATTTCACTTGATAAACTAACTTAGAAGACGCTTTATCCTACTATTTCCACACTAATCTTATCACCGATAGTTCACGAACACTTCTAGAAATATTTCTCAAATTCTAGACGTAATGTTAAACTTGTGATATTTGTTGATTATCTGACTTCGACCAGGAACGTCTCACCAAGCAAGATGACTACAGTATGAGAGTAATTTCAAGCATGCTGTAATATTACGGCATATTGCTGTAATTAGGTTTTCGTTTACCATTCATGACAGCAACAATCTGTATATTTTGAGCTTGGCTATGAAAAATATTTTAATGTTCATTGAAAATATTTCATAACATTATCTATTTCTCCAATTTGAATTTCAGTCGGTGTTTCCCTGGTTACAGTGAAAGACTTTTTTGTTTTGTAGTCTCATGTTCTGTAACATGGAGTTTACATCCCTGTCAGACGAATAGTTTTGTGAAGTGAATGACTTTCCGTATTTTCGTAATGATTTCACAATGGTTTTAACACACATCGAGAGATAAAAATTAACCAAGATTTCTTCTCATCATCGTGCTAAGAAATCACATTTCCAAATAGACTACGACTAAACTTTAGTTGCTTTAACTTCACGAGTAAACTTATCAAGTGCTGAAACTTTCCTAGGACATAATCAGAGGGAATTAATAGATCTCAATTGTCTTTACAGGTCGGTTAGCAGAAATTGCAGGTGGTAATTGACCGAGAATTCCCTCCTTTACAAATGGTAAGTGAGGTATAATTACTAGAACTATTTTTACTCTCTATCAGTTCATACTCATGGCATTTTGTAGACTGAGTACTGTAATCTAATATTCGATGTAGTGATCAATTTATCTGGAGCGTGAATGATGATAGTCTAAAGTTAATAACAGTGACTGCGTTGGATTGAAGTTGTGGAATTTGAAATAGCTTCATTATTCAAGGAATGGAATCGAGTGTTCAGAGTCAGCGGACGAGAAAAAGAAAAGATTTCTGACGGAGAAAAGAATGCTGTTAGAGGCAGGTGAAAGTAAAATACAGATTGAGAAAAGTGCAGAATGATGAAAGGGTAGAAGAGAAGCATACATAACTAGAGAGATAGAGAGAAAGAGAAAGAGAGAGTGAGAATGGACAGTAGATAGTAATCTTTTTGTGTAACAAATGTGATATGCACATTGTAATAACAGGTTCAGAGGAAACCTTCTTATCTGTGGAATTTCTTATATTTCCTATTTCATCTAACGCGATGGCTGGGAATGTGTAGTATATTTTGAATACATATTTTGGAAATTTTTTTCCTCAGAATAAACTGCGAACGGTGAATAACCACCCAAAGCATTTGCTGAAATAAAGAATATTATTATTATTATTTTATTATTATTATTATTATTATTATTATTATTATTGATTATTAATTTATTAATTTAATTACCACGGAAATCCATTCCGCCTGACCAAAAAATGTTAATATAATTTTCCCGCCATTTGAAAATTGTTGCAAGGCAAACTGGAAGGCGAAAGTCTTTTGCACAGCGCGAAATAATTTTGTGCTTCGAAAGAAATTAAAAATGAGAGAGAGAGAGAGAGAGAGAGAGAGAGAGAGAGAGAGAGAGAGAGAGAGAGAGAGAGAGAAGTTCTTGAAACGATTTCCTTTGCATCAGAAGTTCTTGCCAAATTTAACGCAATAAAACTGGATGTCATTGATGTTACTCTGTAATTTCCTTTGTCCATTCCACGAACATTATTAAATGCTGTATGTCATTACAAAAAATGCACACTATTTTATTTTAAATTAATTATTTATTTTTTTAAACTCTTGGAGCAACACCGTTCAGGTGTTCGGGACCCTTTGTTTTGAAAAGTTGTGAGCGTTTACAAATAATACAATATATATATATATATATATATATATATATATATATATATATATATTTATTATATATATATATATAATATATATATATACACAGATGTGAGTAATATTTTTAACAATTTTTAGTTACGACGTTATGAATCTTCTTTAGCATTTTATGCTACAACCTTATACATTTTAGCACGCTTTTGTAACTTACCATACAAAAGTTAGGATTTTCATTATAGAAACCTTTTCCGTGACAGTTTATGCCTCCCATTCGCAAAGAAGAACAGATTGCAACTCTCATACAGCACCTGCTAGTCAGCTGTTTATACGTGATTCTTTTACGTTGTTCGTTTTTTCCAAGATGCACGTGACATGAAAGAAATTTAATTCTTCGCTCAGTTCTCAAAATCGCATCAACTCCCACGTCTTTCAGAGCAGCTTTCCTTATGCCTCAGAATTCATCAGTCTCATGATTAAGTTCCCCCCATCTTCACGCAATTCCTTTTTCTCCTAAACCCTCTTATTCATCATCATCTTTCATTCTTGTACCCTTTTGCTCATTAACCTTTTTCCGAGGTTTATGTTTTTCCGGAAATCGATTATTGAACTGGAGATATTTGGTTTTTCCCAGTTGTCTTAGCGTTTTACGCTACCCTTGTCGATCTCTGGTACGCATTGCTAACTCTCTTTGTGTATGAAGAGTGTTTATAAAATAATGATCTCTATCAAACACTTAGGTATGAACGTTCACATGTTACTGTAGACTTCTTGAAATTATTTTAATTAGGAATTGTGCCTACTTTAGCACTAATTGATTCTGGTAATCTGTATCTTTCTAAAGTTCTGGTTTCTATTTTATTTTAGGTTGAATTATTCTAGCATAACGAAGTAAATTTTCAAATCTTACCCATAAATGGTCATTTCATTCCTGTTGCAAATGCGTGAAGTGGAAAGTCACATTTTGCTTTCATACTTAAAAATATAATGTAACACCATGAAGTCGTGAGAGAGAGATAGCGAGAGAGAGGAGAGAGAGAGAGGAGAAGAGAGAGAGTAGAGATGGAGAGAGAGATGAGAGAGGGACTAGATTTCATGAAGATCTTTCTTTAAAGTACATGATGTTACATTACATTTTTTGTTCCTAGACTTTTTCTTCCGCGATAAAACCGTCCCCTCAGTAGTAATTCTCTGACTTCCTTATTTATGCTTGGTTCTTGCAAGATTGAGTTCCTCTTTACCATTTTAATACATTCCTGTGAATGAACCGATAAACTAGTTTATATATACTAGCAAACTTACCCATCTACAATGGGTGGTAAAATACGGGTGCAGAAGTGAAAAATTTATATGTACTATTTGTTCAGCAATATTAAAATAAGGGCGATTACACGAATAGTCACTCTCTCTCTCTCTCTCTCTCTCTCTCCCTCTTCTCTCCTCTCTCTCTCTCTCTCTTCTCTCTCGTAATGTAATTCAAGGGACGATCACTGAACGCAGAGAAATTCTTATTCCTTTTTGTTTCCCCTCTTTTAATGATATTCTCTCTCCTTTTCTCTCTCTCTTAAAGAAAGTGAAGGGACGATCAATGAACGTAAAGAAGTTCATATTCATTATTGTTTACTCTCTTTTAATGATTCTCTCTCTCTCTCTCTCTCTCTCTCTCCCTCTCCCTCTCCCTCTCCCTCTCCCTCCTCCCTCTCTCTCTCTCTCTCTCTCTCTCTCTCTTTCAATGTAAGTCAAGTAAACGAAGACGGTGATGATTATCGGATTACTTAGCTCTCAAATCACAAATTATCTCCTCTCTCTCTCTCTCTCTCTCTCATTTTTCGATAGCAAGATCATTATAAAATTGTAGTGTATTAATGTCGTTAAATGGCTCTCTCTCTCTCTCTCTCTCTCTACCTCTCTCTCTTCTCTTCTCTCTCTCTCTCTCTCTCAAAATAATTTGTTTAATAAAGGACAACATGGTTTCGTACCCGGAAAAGTACACACCCAACTGTTAGTCCACCGTAGAACATATTCAAAAATATGAAAAGCGGAAATGAAACAGATGTGGTTTATTTAGACTTTGCAAAAGCTTTTGATAAAGTAGACCATAATATATTAGCGAAGAAAATTAGAAAACACAATATCGTGGATAAAGTAGGAGATGGTTAAAAAGAATTTTTACACAACGAAAACAGATTAGTTATTGCAAACGGACGAGAAATCGGATGAAGTCAAGGAATAATCCCCCCCCCCGGTGTGGCCGCAAGGTCGTGTTAGCGAATACTGTTTATATTAGACGAACATAGAATAATGTGGAGGATTCGGTAGTGATAGTTTCGCGAGACAGAATAAGTAGAGAAAATCACTTGTGATGAAGATAGGAACGCTCTACAAAGAGACCTTAACAAAGTATATGATTGGGCAGAGGTAAATAGGATGGTATTTAACTCTGATAAATTTGAATCAATAAATTATGGAGACAGAGAAAGAAAGCTATATGCATATAAGGGACCTAATAATGAGACCATCACAAATAAGGAAGCAGTTAAAGACCTTGGTGTGATGATGAATAGGAACATGTTATGCAATGATCAAATAGCAACTCTGTTGGCAAAATGTAAAGCAAAAATGGGAATGTTGTTACGGCACTTCAAAACAAGAAAAAGCGAAACACATGATTATGCTTTATAAAACATATGTTCGTAGTCCACTTGAATATTGCAATATGATATGGTACCCACACTATCAAAAGGATATTGCACAAATAGAGAGTGTACAAAGGTCCTTTACAGCTAGAATAGAAGAAGTTAAGGACCTAGACTACTGGGAAAGACTACAATTCTTTTAAAATTATAGTCTAGAAAGGAGAAGAGAACGCTACATGATAATTCAGGCATGGAAACAGATAGAAGGAATAGCAGAAAATATCATGGAACTAAAAATATCAGAAAGAGCAAGCAGAGGTAGATTAATAGTGCCCAAAACTATACCAGGAAAAATAAGGAAAGCACACAGGACATTAATCCACTACGCACCAGCATCGATAATGCAGCGTCTATTCAATGCGTTGCCAGCTCATCTGAGGAATATATCAGGAGTGAGCGTAGATGTGTTTAAGAATAAGCTCGACAAATATCTAAACTGCATCCCAGACCATCCAAGATTGGAAGATGCAAAATATACCAAAGGAAGATGTACTAGCAACTCTCTGGTAGACATTAGAGGTGCCTCACACTGAGGGACCTGGGGCAACCCGAACAAGATGTAAGGTCTGTAAGGTAAGGTAAGGTCTTGTCGGTGACTTTCATTTAGCGGAACAAAGGGATCTTGACTGGTCGTTTTGTTTCTTTGTCAATTACTTTGCACGGTGATACGAATGTTAAAGTATCTTTTCATTATGTTGCTGCAAAGACGCTCTTATGATCCTGTGTCTTCCAAAAAAGAGTAGAAAGTAGGAAAAACTTTGTCAGTTTCTTTCCTTTTTTATTATGTCATTGGCAGGATCGAAATTCCGAAGCAACATTACTGGGCAGTACTTCTTCAACGTTATTTTGTGCATTGGCAGTCCCGATGGATTTAAGTTATTCAAAAAATCTTGTGGATATTGATGGTAATTTTCATCTTCTATTGTGTCCGAGGTGAAATATTCGCAACTTTCTCCGGGGAAGTTGTACAGAAATATGTATGAAAAATCGTAAAGTAACTAAGTCTACGGGAATAACCAGCCTCGTTTCACGGCCAGAAACAGCTCCGTTTCAGGGAATCCCTTCTCACCCCACCCCCTACAAAGGAGGGAGGTAGGTTGGATGAAACCCCATTACAAACCGTCTTAGGGTCCCCATCATAACCCTGCCAAATTTCATGCCCATCTGACCAGCCGTTTGGTCGTGATTGAATGACAGACAGACAGACTGACAGACAGACAGACAGACAGACAGACAGACAGACATTACGCCCATTATACATTATAGTATGATATATATATATATATATATATATATATATATATATATATATATATATATATATATATATATATATATATGTACACTTACACACACACACACACACACACGGCCGGCTGAGAGATTTCATGGGTGGCGGCTCATACAGCATTATACCGAGGCCACCGAAAGATAGATCTATTTTCGGTGGCCTTGATTATTTATAGACTGTACGGAAAACTCGATTGAGCCGAAAAAACCTCAGCGCATTTTTTAACTTGTTTTTACCCCCTCGGCCAAAGGCTCCCTAACCGTTAACCCTCTATTTCTAGGCGATTTTTTTCCTTTTTCTCTTCCCACCTTGTTTCAGTGAGTGCCCAAGAGTGCAGCTTCCTTGCACTAACGATTTTCACTCTGCTCGATTTACACAAAAATCCACACGTGCTCATGTCAGTTTTTTTTTCTGACACATAACAGGTTATCAACTTTAAGTCTAGTTAAGTACTATAAGCTAATTATTAGTCAATACCCAATAGAAATAATTACATTACGGATTAAATGTTACAGTCTGGGAGTAATTTGAAATGACCAATGTGTATATTTTGAACTTGGCTATAAAAAAGTATTTTACAAAAAAATTATTTTATTTTGACAGTCATTGTTGATAATATTTCATGGAATACTCTATTTCTCCATTGCTGAGCTAAATCACTCTGCAATTTATGTTGAATTTCAATCAAACGTTTCACTATGTAAAATTACGCGGTATTTGTTTTTATAGACTCACGTATTTTTGTAACATGCAGTCAGCATCTCTATGAGATAAATAGATTTTAAATTTAAACTCTTATATTGTTTTTATAATTACTTCTGTTGTGGTTTTTATTTCCATTGCGAAACGAACTGGGTAAGAATTGGCAAAGATAATATCTCATTCAAATGAATAATTGAGAAATCACATTTTCGCATAAACCTCAGTTAATTATGCGAGATAAGAATTTGCCGAGATTGCTTCTTATCATC
>NC_061097.1:28796198-28797262 GCF_015104395.2 Macrobrachium nipponense
ACTCACTTTCTTCTTTCGTCAAGCTCACAGTACATTTCCTTTATTTTAGTGACCTTTAAAAGGTTGTATATACTCGTACCTGTAGGAGTTAAAGAAAAAGAATGAAAAAACTTTCAGTCTTCCGGCTCGAGATCTCTCTCTCTCTCTCTCTCTCTCTCTCTCTCTCTCTCTCTCTCTCTCTCTGATATGTCAGTCGACAGAATCTCTTCATCTCGTCAACCCCAATCCATCCTCCCCCAAACACACGCACACACACACACACACACACACGGAAAATTACTTGAAACGTATCTGAAAAGTATGACAAGGCGAGTATAAAATACGCACTCACACATATGCTCGTGCACATAAAACATCTGATCATTAAGTAAACAGTCGCCTCGGAGCCACTGTTGAATAGTGAAGACCAATAGCTATGATAAGGAATCCAGACAATCATGAGATAAACCAGTGGCATTAATATTATGGACAATATCCTGTTCAGTTGCTGCCAGGGAAACTGGACATTATTAATTCCCCGGTAAGGGAAATTCATTCCAGCATAATCATTTTCAGACATTACACACTGACAAGTGTTTGGATAATTGTTTTAAAACATTACACGTATGTGTTAGCAACTGTTTGGATAATTATTTTAAAGCATTACACACTGACAAGTGTTTGGATGATTATTTTAAAACATTTATACACTTAAAGGTATTTGGATAATTATTTTAAAACATTACACAATGACAAGTATTCGGATAAATATTTTAAAACAATTCACACTGACAAGAGTTTGGATTATTCATATTTATTATTCTATTATTATTATTATTATTATTATTATTATTATTATTATTATTATTATTATTATACTGATAGTAGCGTGAGTGTTGAAATGGAGATAAATCCACAGTTATGTATAGCACATGTATTTATACTGTTTTGTACAGAGATCTATCGGGAATCTGTACAGATTTATCTTTTAAATAGTGTACTTACACATAACGGGATTTTGTTTCTCCTTCTATTATTATATTATTTATTTTTTTTTAATCACAGTTTCTCCAATTCGACTGGGT
>NC_061097.1:28797762-28805262 GCF_015104395.2 Macrobrachium nipponense
AGAAAAAAATAAAAGAAGTAGAAAAAAGAATGAATTCCTGAAAAACTTCGAATAATTGGCCTCGTGCGTAAAGCAAGAAAGCATTTTTCTGTATAGATCTCCATCCTGACGTATGTTTGTTCATTAACTGTTTGTTACCTTTCAGAAGTTCTTGCTCTCATATTCTTCTCAGAACAAGTACACGTTCTCATATTGTAATCTCTCTTTATTCTCTCTGTTTTCCTATTCTTCATTTATTGGTCTTTTTTTCAGGTGTCTTCAGTCTTTTCTTCTCTTTTGTTAATCACTTTTTTTGTCTATTTTCTCATCTACTTTTATTCTGCCTCCATAAGCATCCACACATTTATTTACACTCTTCGACACTCTGGGATACACTTTCGAATTGCAAGTATTTTATCCCTTTCGGTATATTTTGTATTACTTTAACTCAAACCAGATTGTGATCTGAAGTGCTGTTCTGATTTCATATATTGACACCATTGAATCTGTCAAGTTCCATTTTACTCTTCACTAATGAAAACTAATACTTGTTTTCATTGCCTTTGTATAAACTCTTTCTCAAGATGAGAGAATGTTTGGAACGCTGTGCACTGCTTTTCCGTTTCCACTTTAATCTCTCTCTCTCTCTCTCTCTCTCTCTCTCTCTCTCTCCTCCGTTCTCTCCTCTCTCTCTCTCTCTCAGCATGCCAAATCCCAAACCAACAAAGCCAAGAAATTTGAGGTTACTCGAAGAATTAATCTTTTTTCATTTCCTCTTGTTCTTCAAAGTCGGATTAAATATGTCTTTATTACTTCCTGCTCTGAATTTTAGAAGAAGAAGAAAAAAAAAAAATTCGTTTTCTTTCTATTCGCCCATCATCCCTTCCGTCGTTACTCTGCTTCGGCTAGAGTCCCCAACCATTAATCCTCTATTTGTGCACGAATTTTTTGTTCACCCTTTAACCTTCATTCGCCGAAAGTGCAGTTTCCTTGCAATAACAATTTTCACTTTGTTGGACTCATCTCGTTCCCTGAATTCTCCACAATAGTCTACTCGACCGCATTCTGATGTCTTTCACTTGTGTCATATAACAAGTTATTAACCATAAGTGAATATTAATTAACTACGAGATTGTTATTACTCAATAGAACACACAGAATTACATTGCGCATTAATGACTACAGTCTGAGAGTAATTTCAAGCATGCTGTAATATTACGGCATATTGCTGTAATTAGGTTTTCGTTTACCATTCATGACAGCAACAATCTGTATATTTTGAGCTTGGCTATAAAAAATATTTTAATGTTCATTGAAAATATTTCATAACATTTTCTATTTCTCCAATTTGAATTTCAGTCGGTGTTTCCCTGGTTACAGTGAAAGACTTTTTTGTTTTGTAGTCTCATGTTCTGTAACATGGAGTTTACAACCCTGTCAGACGAATAGTTTTGTGAAGTGAATGACTTTCCGTATTTTCGTAATGATTTCACAATGGTTTTAACACACATCGAGAGATAAAAATTAACCAAGATTTCTTCTCATCATCGTGCTAAGAAATCACATTTCCAAATAGACTACGACTAAACTTTAGTTGCTTTAACTTCACGAGTAAACTTATCAAGTGCTGAAACTTTCCTAGGACATAATCAGAGGGAATTAATAGATCTCAATTGTCTTTACAGGTCGGTTAGCAGAAATTGCAGGTGGTAATTGACCGAGAATTCCTCCCTTTACAAAATGGTAAGTGAGGTATAATTACATAGAACTATTTTTACTCTCTATCAGTTCATACTCATGGCATTTTGTAGACTGAGTACTGTAATCTAATATTCGATGTAGTGATCAATTTATCTGGAGCGTGAATGATGATAGTCTAAAGTTAATAACAGTGACTGCGTTGGATTGAAGTTGTGGAATTTGAATAGCTTCATTATTCAAGGAAATGGAATCGAGTGTTCAGAGTCAGCGGACGAGAAAAAGAAAAGATTTCTGACGGAGAAAAGAATGCTGTTAGAGGCCGGTGAAAGTAAAATACAGATTGAGAAAAGTGCAGAATGATGAAAGGGTAGAAGAGAAGCATACATAACTAGAGAGATAGAGAGAAAGAGAAAGAGAGAGTGAGAATGGACAGTAGATAGTAATCTTTTGTGTAACAAATGCGATATGCACATTGTAATAACAGGTTCAGAGGAAACCTTCTTATCTGTGGAATTTCTTATATTTCCTATTTCATCTAACGCGATGGCTGGGAATGTGTAGTATATTTTGAATACATATTTTGGAAATTTTTTTCCTCAGAATAAACTGCGAACGGTGAATAACCACCCAAAGCATTTGCTGAAATAAGGAATATTATTATTATTATTATTATTATTATTATTATTATTATTATTATTATTATTATTATTATTATTATTATTATTATTATTATTATTACCACGGAAATCCATTCCGCCTGACCAAAAAATGTTAATATAAATTTTCGCCATTTGAAAATTGTTGCAAGGCAAACTGGAAGCGAAAGTCTTTGCACAGCGCGAAATAATTTTGTGCTTCGAAAGAAATTAAAAGTGGAGAGAGAGAGAGAGAGAGAGAGAGAGAGAGAGAGAGAGAGAGAGAGAGAGAGAGAAGGGTTACTTGAAACCGATTTCCTTTGCTTCAGAAGTTCTTGCCAAATTTAACGCAATAAAACTGGATGTCATTGATGTTACTCTGTAATTTCCTTTGTCCATTCCACGAACATTATTAAATGCTGTATGTCATTACAAAAATGCACACTTTTATTTTAAATTAATTATTTATTTTTTTAAACTCTCGGAGCAACACCGTTCAGGTGTTCGGGACCCTTTGTTTTGAAGTTGTGAGCGTTTACAATTAATACAATATATATATATATAGATATATATATATATATATATATATATATATATATATATATATATATATATATATATATATATATATACACAGATGTGAGTAATATTTTTAACAATTTAGTTACGACGTTATGAATCTTCTTTAGCATTTTATGCTACAACCTTATACATTTTAGCACGCTTTTGTAACTTACCATACAAAAGTTAGGATTTTCATTATAGAAACCTTTTCCGTGACAGTTTATGCCTCCCATTCACAAAGAAGAACAGATTGTAACTCTCATACAGCACCTGATAGTCAGCTGTTCATACCTGATTCTTTTACGTTGTTCGTTTTTCCAAGATGCACGTGACATGAAAGAAATTTAATTCTTCGTTCATTCTCAAAATCGCATCAACTCCCACGTCTTTCAGAGCAGCTTTCCTTTTTCCTCAATTCATCAGTCTCATGATTAAGTTCCCCCCATCTTCACAATTCCTTTTTCTCCTAAACCCTCTTATTCATCATCATCTTTCATTCTTGGACCCTTTTGCTCATTAACCTTTTTCCGAGGTTTATGTTTTTCAGGAAATCGATTATTGAACTGGAGATATTTGGTTTTCCAGTTGTCTAGCGTTTACGCTACCCTTGTCGATCTCTGGTACGCATTGCTAAACTCTCTTTGTGTATGAGAGTGTTTATAAAATAATGATCTCTATCAAACACTTAGGTATGAACGTTCACATGTTACTGTAGACTTCTTGAAATTATTTTTAATTAGGAATTGTGCCTACTTTAGCACTAATTGATTCTGGTAATCTGTATATTTCTAAAGTTCTGGTTTCTATTTTATTTTAGGTTGAATTATTCTAGCATAACGAAGTACATTTTCAAATCTTACCCATAAACGGTCATTTCATTCCTGTTGCAAATGCGTGAAGTGGAAAGTCACATTTTGCTTTCATACTTAAAAATATAATGTAACACCATGAAGCGGTGTGTGTGTGAGAGAGAGAGAGAGAGAGAGAGAGAGAGAGCACTAGATTTCATGAAGAATGCTTTCTTAAAAGTACATGATGTTACATTACATTTTTTTGTTCCTAGACTTTTTCTTCCGACGATAAAACCGTCCCCTCAGTAGTAATTCTCTGACTTCCTTATTTATGCTTGGTTCTTGCAAGATTGAGTTCCTCTTTTACCATTTAATACATTCCTGCGCGCTTTGAATTTTATACTCTGAGCAGATATTACTTTGGGTCAGCTCATTCCGTTCACGATAACATTTTGATGGTAGTTACACGAATTCCCATTTCAATTCAATATATATTTATTTTCATTGCTTTTTTTCGGAAATCCAGTCCGCTCATTCTTCTTTGTATGTTCACTTGAGAGAGAAGACTCGACAGGATAATTTTCTTGAATGAAATCAGAGAAATCAAAATTGCTTTTGTTGCGGTTGATTGGAGAGTTTCAGGTAAAAGAAAATGAGAGTTTGTATTTGGTAATAGTTGAGGGGCGAAGGGACGATGATTAAGAGTAAATGGTGCTTCGATGTAATGAAGCAGATCCCTATAGGGTGGGGAAATGGGGATGGATAAATTTTTTGGGGTAATTTTCATCTGCAGTGGATGAGGAGCATAGCATTTAGGCAGGAGGGAAATTAATTCTGGATGAGGAGGACCCCAGTAGTTTTGCATCATAAAGAATTGGAAAAGTATATATACATACACACACACACAGCACACACACAAACACACACACACACACTATATATATATATATATATATATATATATATATATATATATATATATATATATATATATATATATATATATATATATATATATACACTGAAGCAATTATCTTAACAGGAATCGGAGAGAGAGAGAGAGAGTTTATCGGTTATTAATCACAGATTTCCCTGGGTTGCGCCAGGTTGGTCAGGTATTTTACTTATATATATAATGTATATATATATACTATATAGATCTATATATATATATATATATATATATATATATATATATATATATATATATATTAGCTGACCAACCTGGCGCAGCCCAGGAGATCTGTGAATGAACCGATAAACTAGTTTATATATACTAGCAAACTTACCCATCTACAATGGGTGGTAAAATACGGGTGCAGAAGTGAAAAATTTATATGTACTGATTTGTTTTCAGCAATATTATCAAGGGTCGATTACCACAAATAGTCTCTCTCTCCTCTCTCTCTCTCTCTCTCTCCTCTCATCTCGCTCTCACGGCTCCGCTCTTCATCTCTCTCTCTCTCTCTCTCGTAATGTATTCAAGGGACGATCACTGAACGCAGAGAAATTCTTATTCATTTTTGTTTCCCCTCTTTTAATGATATTCTCTCTCTCTCTTTCTCTCTCTCTTAAAGAAAGTGAAGGGACGATCAATGAACGTAAAGAAGTTCATATTCATTATTTTTTACTCTCTTTTAATGATTCTCTCTCTCTCTCTTCTCTCTCTCTTCTCTCTCGCTCTCTCTCTCCTCTCTCTCTCTCCTCTCTCTCTCTCTCTCTCTCTCTCTCTCAATGTAAGTCAAGTAACGAAGACGGTGATGATTATCGGATTACTTAGCTCTCAAATCACAAATTATCTCCTCTCTCTCTCTCTCTCTCTCTCATTTTTCGATAGCAAGATAAAATTATAAAATTGTAGTGTATTAATGTCGTTAAATGGCTCTCTCTCTCTCTCTCTCTCTCTCTCTCTCTCTCCTCTCTCTCTCTCTCTCTCTTGTCGGTGACTTTCATTTAGCGGAACAGGGATCTTGACTGGTTCGTTTCTTTGTCAATTACTTTGCACGGTGATACGAATGTTAAAGTATCTTTCTTTTCATTATGTTGCTGCAAAGACGCTCTTATGATCCTGTGTCTTCCAAAAAAGAGTAGAAAGTAGGAACTTGTCAGTTTCCTTTTTATTATGTCCATTGGCAGGATCGAAATTCCGAAGCAACATTACTGGGCAGTACTTCTTCAACGTTATTTTGTGCATTGGCAGTCCCGATGGATTTAAGTTATTAAAAAAATCTTGTGGATATTGATGGTAATTTTCATCTTCTATTGTGTCCGAGGTGAAATATTCGCAACTTTCTCCGGGGAAGTTGTACAGAAATTATGTATGAAAAATCGTAAAGTAACTAAGTCTACGGGAATAACCAGCCTCGTTTCACGGCCAGAAACAGCTCCGTTTCAGGGAATCCCTTCTCACCCCCACCCCCTACAAAGGAGGGAGGTAGGTTGGATGAAACCCCATTACAAACCGTCTTAGGGGTCCCCATCATAACCCTGCCAAATTTCATGCCCATCTGACCAGCCGTTTGGTCGTGATTGAATGACAGACAGACAGACTGACAGACAGACAGACAGACAGACAGACATTACGCCCATTATACATTAGTATGATATATATATATATATATATATATATATATATATATATATATATATATATATATATATATATATGTACACTTACACACACACACACACACACACGGCCGGCTGAGAGATTTCATGGGTGGCGGCTCATACAGCATTATACCGAGGCCACCGAAAGATAGATCTATTTTCGGTGGCCTTGATTATTTATAGACTGTACGGAAAACTCGATTGAGCCGAAAAAAACCTCAGCGCATTTTTTTAACGATTGTTTTTTACCCCTCGGCCAAAGGCTCCCTAACCGTTAACCCTCTATTTCTAGGCGATTTTTTTCCTTTTTCTCTTTCCCATTCCCTTGCTTGTTTCATAGTGAGTGCCCAAGAGTGCAGCTTCCTTGCACTAACGATTTTCACTCTGCTCGATTCCCACAAAAATCCACACGTGCTCTCGTCAGTTTTTTTTTTTTTTTTTTTTCTCTGAGACATAACAGGTTATCAACTTTAAGTCATAGTTAAGTACCAATAAGCTAATTATTAGTAAATACCTAATAGAAATAATTACATTACGGATTAAATGTTTCAGTGTGGGAGTAATTTGAAATGTATTTAAGTATTATGGCACTTTGTTATGATTAGTTTCTTTAACGTTCAGTCCAGCACTAATGTGTATATTTTGAACTTGGCTATAAAAAAGTATTTTACAAAAAATATCTTGACAGTCATTGTTGATAATATTTCATGGAATATTCTATTCCTTTATAGCTGAGCTAAATCACTCTGCAATTTTATGTTGAATTCCAGTCAACGTTTCACTAGTTAAAATTACGCGGTATTTGTTTTTATAGACTCACGTATTTTGTAACATGCAGTCTGCATCTCTATGAGATAAATAGATTTTAAATTCAAACATTTATATTGTTTTTATAATTACTTCTGTTGCGGTTTTGATTTCCATTGCGAAACGAACTGGGTAAGAATTGGCAAAGATAGTATCTCATTCAAATGAATAATTGAATAAACTTCGATTAATTATATGAGATAAGAATTTGCCGAGATTGCTTCTCATCATCATGAAACAAGTTATGATCCGACCTCCAGCTCACTCGGGTCGCATGCTAAAATCTACCGTCAAATAGTGTGTTGTTTCACCAACGAATATATCTTATTCTGTCCCTTTTAACATGCATTTTATACATTTTTTTTTTTTTACATTTTCATTCTAATCAATAAATCATAAATATCTCATCCTAA
>NC_061097.1:28810262-28875152 GCF_015104395.2 Macrobrachium nipponense
ACTCATTACTTTCTGCGGTACTAATTTGATATTTTTTTTACAGCTAAAACGTATATCAATTCTTAATAAAAGCTTCTATCTCTACCTATATATTTTGATATCTTAGGAATGTATCTTAACACGAAACGGAACTCACTTTCTTCTTTCGTCAAGCTCACAGTACATTTCCTTTATTTTAGTGACCTTTAATAGGTTGTATATACTCGTACCCTTAGGTTAAAGAAAAAGAATGAAAAAACTTTCAGTCTTCCGGCTCGAGATTTCTCTCTCTCTCTCTCTCTCTCTCTCTCTCTCTCTCTCTCTCTCTCTCTCTCTCTCTCTCCCCGATATGTCAGTCGACAGAATCTCTTCATCTCGTCAAGTCAACCCCAATCCATCCTCCCCCAAACACAACACACACACACACACGGAAAATTACTTTAAACGTATCTGATAAGTATGACAAGGCGAGCATAAATACCCACCCACACATATACACGTGCACTTAAAACACATGATCATTAAGTAAACAGTCGCCTCGGAGCGACTGATGAATAGTGAAGACCAATAGCTATGATAAGGAATCCAGACAATCTAGAGGGAATAAATCATGAGATAAAACCAATGACATTAATATTATGGACAATATCCTGTTCAGTGCTGCCAGGGAAACTGGACATTATTAATTTCCAGGTAAGGGGAATTCATTCCAGCATAATCATTTTAAGACATTACACACTGACAAGTGTTTGGATAATTGTTTTAAACATACACACTGACAAGAGTTGGGATAATTATTTTTAAACATTACACACTGACAAGTATTTGGATAATTGTTTTACAAAATTACACACTAGCAAGTGTATCGATAATTGATTTAAAACAATACACACTGACAAGTGTTGGATAATTGTTTTAAAACATTACACAATGATAAGTGTTTGGATACTTATTTTAAAAAATTACACACTAGCAAGTGTTTTGATAATTGTTTTAAAACAATACACACTGACAAGTGTTTCGATAATTATTTAAAATCAATATACACTGACAAGTGTTTGGATAATTATTTAAAAACATTACACTGACTAGAGTTTGGATAATTAATTTAAAACAATACACACTTAAACGTATTCAGATCATTATTTTAAAACATTAAACTGCCAAGTGTTTGGAGCGCTTGCTTGCACATGTTATATGCATACGTATAAATACAAGAGGTTTTATTTATACACGTGAATTATTATTATTATTTTTTTTTTTTTTTGCTCTATCACAGTCCTCCAATTCGGCTGGGTGGTATTTATAGTGTGGGGTTCCGGGTTGCATCCTGCCTCCTTAGGAGTCCATCACTCTTCTTACTATGTGTGCCGTTTCTAGGATCACACTCTTCTGCATGAGTCCTGGAGCTACTTCAGCCTCTAGTTTTTCTAGATTCCTTTTCAGGGATCTTGGGATCGTGCCTAGTGCTCCTATGATTATGGGTACGATTTCCACTGGCATATCCCATATCCTTCTTATTTCTATTTTCAGATCTTGATACTTATCCATTTTTTCCCTCTCTTTCTCTTCAACTCTGGTGTCCCATGGTATTGCGACATCAATGAGTGATACTTTCTTCTTGACTTTGTCAATCAACGTCACGTCTGGTCTGTTTGCACGTATCACGTATCACCCTATCGTTCTGATACCATAGTCCCAGAGGATCTTTGCCTGATCGTTTTCTATCACTCCCTCAGGTTGGTGCTCGTACCACTTATTACTGCAAGGTAGCTGATGTTTCTTGGACAGGCTCCAGTGGATGGCTTTTGCCACTGAATCATGCCTCTTTTTATGTACTGGTTATGTCAAGTGCCGGGCATTCACTTGCTATGTGGTTTATGGTTTCATTTTTCGTATTGCACTTCCTACATATGGGTAGAGATGTTATTTCCGTCTATCGTACTTTGAACATATCTGGTTCTTAGGGTCCTGATCTTGTGCCGCTGTTTTATATTCCTTCAGTTTCCTTCTTTAGCTCTCCCCTCTGTACCATTGCCAATTGTCATCGCTGGCTAGTTCTTTAGTCTGTCTCATGTATTGTCCGTGCATTGGTTTGTTGTGCCAGTCGTCTCTGTTCTTTCTGTCTTTCTCCTGTTCTCTGTATATTTCTGGGTCTTCGTCTACTTTTATTAGTCCTTCTTTTCCCATGCACTCTTAGCCACTCGTCTTCACTGGTTTTCAGATATTGCCCCAGTGCTCTGTTTTCGATGTTAACGCAGTCCTCTATACTTAGTAGTCCTCTCCTCCTTCCTTTCGTGTAAGTATAGTCTGTCGTATTTGCTCTTGGGTGTAGTGCTTTGTGTATTGTCATATTTTGTTTCCTGGTTTTTATGATCTATGCTGCGGAGTTCTGCCTTCGTCCATTCCACTATTCCTGCACTGTATCTGATTACTGGCACTCTGGCCCACTGCCCTGTGTTTATGGCTTTTATCATATTTCCGGCGTTGAGTTTTGACTTGAGTATCGCCTTGAGTCTCTGCATATATTCTTTCCTGATCATGTCCTTCACTGCGTCTTGGTGTTTATATCTCCTCCTTCCATTATTCCCAGGTATTTGTATCCTGTCTCATCTATGTGTTATTATTATTATTATTTATTAAGTACTGATAGCAGTGTGAGGTCTTGAAATGGAGAAATAAATCCACAGTTTATGTATAAGCACATATATTTAATACTGGATTTTTACAGAGAGCTTTCGGGAATCTATACAGATTTATCTTTAAATAGGCGTACTTACACATGGAACTTTGATTTCTCCTCTATTATTATTATTATTATTATTATTATTATTATTATTATTATTATTATTAAAAGTAATGGCTACTTCAGCAGCATTACACTTGTAGAGATTCATCTCTATTTTCCGAATAGCGGCTTTTTCCGTGCTACTTAGACAGGCTAGTAGAGCGCCTATGGAGGTCATGATCAAATACAGAGTCAAAATTGGTGTATATATTTGAATTTTACAGATAAACTATGATACCATAGTTATCAAAGTCATTAACGTATATATATATATATATTATATATTATATATATATATATAATATATATATATATATATATATATATGTCTCTTCTCTCTCTCTCTCTTTCTTGAAGCAAGCGAGCTTTCGTCTGGAGTCTGCCGACATCCTCGGGCTGGGAAGCTGAGGGTGGACTGATCTTGAAGCGGTGTCCGTCCTCGTTTATTTATGGAGTGGAGTTGACAGCAGGGGGTCTGCCCCATGCTGATCTACTAATTGGCTGGTGGCGGTAGGTCTTCTTTTCATGGTGGCTTGAACCGGGTCTCAAGCCATTTTCCATGCGTTGATGGTTGCGATACTGTAAGTCTTGCAGCCGCCTAGACCTCCTTAGCGGCGCGGTTACATCGATGGGCGTTTCGCATGCTGCGGGACGTCACGGCTAACTTGATTATGATTGGCTGCGGGAGTATCTCGTTCGGGGGGCGTCGTCTTCCGTGGAGTTGTCGTGCTCGGTGGTGTCATTGTTGTGGCAGGTCTTCTCATACTCGTAGGGAGGAGAAATTCTTCCTGCGTCGTATTTAGTGTAGGTCTTACTTGCTGGATAAGACCTACACTAAATACGACGCAGGAAGAATTTCTCCTCCCTACGAGTATGAGAAGACCTGCCACCAACAATGACACCACCGAGCACGACAACTCCACGGAAGACGACGCCCCCGAACGAGATACTCCCGCAGCCAATCATAATCAAGTTAGCCGTGACGTCCCGCAGCATAGCGAAACGCCCATCGATGTAACCGCGCCGCTAAGGAGGTCTAGGCGGCTGCAAGACTTACAGTATCGCAACCATCAACGCATGGAAAATGGCTTGAGACCCGGTTCAAGCCACCAATGAAAACGAAGACCTACCGCCACAGCCAATAGTAGATCAGCATGGGGCAGACCCCCTGCTGTCAACTCCAAATATAAAACGAGGACGGACACCGCTTCAAGATCAGTCCACCCTCAGCTTCCCAGCCCGAGGATGTCTGGCAGCTCCAGACGAAAGCTCGCTTGCTTCAAGAAAGAGAGAGAGAGAGAGAGAGAGACACATATATATATATATATATATATATATAGTATATATATATATATATATATATATATATATATATATATATATATATATAATCGTTAATGACTTTGATAACTATGGTATCATAGTTTTTATCTGTAAAATTCAAATATATACACCAATTTTGACTCTGTATTTGATCATGACCTCCATAGGCGCTCTACTAGCCTGTCTAAGTAGCACGAAAAAGCCGCTATTCGGAAAATAGAGAAGAATCTCTACAAGTGGTAATGCTGCCTGAAGTAGCCATTACTTTTAATTAAAGTATGCTTGAGAGAGGGTCTGCTTCCTAAGTATTATTATTATTATTATTCAGGTGAAAACCACTACTGATATAGACATGTCCATGACAGGTTCATGGAAGATGATGGAAAATAAAAAGCCTTGTGTTACCATATTCATTTGTAATTCGAAATGCGCATTGGAATAGAAGACAGAGGAACTGCCTTAACTAGGAATTATTGGTGGCAACAACCAATGGTAAAAAAACAACAACCCTTCCTAGATATTGAACCCCCCGAAAACCCCCCAAAAAAAAAAAAAAAAACCCCCCAAAAAAACAAAAAAATTTAATTTCGAAATCTGTTTAGCTTTCTTAAAATAACTTTAAAAAAAAAAGAGATTCCTTTCGGGGGGTCCTTTTGTGTACACGGTATGGTGGGAAGATGAAAAGAAAGGCAGTCTAAGTTTGTTTCAGGGAAGTAACAAACTTAGTTTTAAAGAAAAGGGCAGTGTTTTAATGCTGGGTGGGGCTGTGTCAACAAGACTTTGGGAACAAAGGAGAGAATATCACTTAATTAGTGTCAGCTCGAAGCACTGAAACTATAAGGAACAAAAAGAATATCGCTAAAATGAGCAAATTTCTGGGCTGTAAAGAATGATTGGGGCCTTTTTGCCTTCACTAAATGAATGGAAGAATTTAGGGTGTTGCTTAGAATTCGTGAAGTTGAAAGCAATATCAGGATTAACACGTCAGGACTATTTTGATTGAACCAAACAAAAACTTCTTTCAGTTTTCCTCTGAAGATTGAAAAAGAAACCCACAAAATAACTGTGTATAACTTGTTTACTTGTAATTATTTACATATTATTTTACTCAACACTCGAGTACTTTCAGGGCCAGAAAGTACTAGAGTGTTGAGTAAAATAATAAGTAAATACTTAAAAGTAAACAAATTATACAGTGATTTTGTGGGTTTCTTTTTCACTATTTTGATTGAATGAAAATTCAATAGGTTTGTTGAATTTATCCTAATTGGGACTTATATGTTAGAATTAGATAGTTCATGAGAATGATGTTCTTACGACTTGGAAAAAGTAAGTATATCTTACTTTAACCAGACCACTGAGCTGATTAATAGCTCTAGTAGGGCTGGCCCGAAAGATTAGATATTTTTTTACGTGGCTAGGAACCAACTGGTTACCTAGCAACGGGACCTACAGCTTATCGTGGGATCCGAACCACATCGAGGAATGAATTTATATCACCAGAAATAAATTCCTCTGATTTCGCGTTGGCAGACCGGAGAACAAGAAATGGGTTACGTAGCGTTGGTCAAATTTGGTTCTTAGTACAGAGATGTCAGAGGAAAGCGCTGGATGTGAAGGTGACATTTACAGTTGGTTCGGGTTTATTTCTATTTTTTTTTTTTCAAGGTAAGTGAAAGGAAACGTTCTGAACTTAATATGGAATCTACTTGGACAAGGTTATGGTTATGAAAATGACGTCGGTAAGATGCGTTGGTGCGATATAAGTTGTGAATGTTTAAATGGAATATCTACTTATGCGAGGAATTAGGAATAAGGATATAGAAGAAAAAGGTGTTCATGGGAGCGCGAAAAGAAGTTGGGGAAAATCCTTTTAGTTGTAAAAAAAAAAAAATTAGAACCGGATGATATAGTAGTATACTGAATAAAAACTAAGTTTTTGTGTGTATTTTTAAATTCAGGTTCGTTCAGAATTAAGGAGACTGCATCAAAATCGCAACAGACCTCCGAATAAACAACTTCGAGCGGAAATGAGAGAGAAAGGGAACAGTGAAAGTGTGCGTTTTTTTTTTTTTCGAAAAGTTTTAAAGAGTAAGTTGTTCTCGAGAGAAAAGAATGCTGCTAGGAGGACGAACATTTTTTTTAATGAAATGACAGAACAGAGACAGAAATTGTTTTTTTAATTAAATGAAAGAACAGAGGCACAATTGGTTTTTTAAAATGAAATAACATAACAAAGGCAGAAATTGTTTTTTTTTTTTATCAAATGACTGAACAGAGGCAGAAATTTTTTTTTATTAAATTAAATGACTGAACAGAGGTAAATTTTTTTTTTTTTTTTTTGATAGAACAGAGGCAAAATATTTTTTTTTATCAAATGACAGAACATAGGCAGATTTTTTAAAAAGATTAAATGACTGAACAGAGGCAGAAATTAATAAAAATGTAGGGCTATAAACTGTTTAGTGTTTCATTTGAAAAGGGTTCTGGGGTGGGAGTGGCAGAGGAGATGACAGGAGAGAACTAAACTATTTAGAGAGAGAAAAGAAGACGAAACTTAGAGGATAATGAATAATATATTTACGGGAATGTTGAGTTGTACCTGAGGTGCTGATTTAACTTGAAGGTCTCAAAAGAAATAAGAGGAGATTTGAAGTATGATGAAACAAGAGTATAAACATTTTAATCAAGAAGGGTGAGCAGATGATTGAAGGCAGAGCAGTGGGGTTGATTACACAGAAATGAGTAGGGACAATTTTCATTTTGAAGCCTTAGTGAGAAAGGTCTGAGATTAGGAGTGAATGTGGCAGAAGTGACTGACGAGGAAGTTTATTTTAGGTTTGGATGAACAGTGCAAGGTATTTCATAAGCGTTGCTCACATGATATTTTGTCAAGGAACTTTGGGAATACTAAATAAAGTTGAGCTCTCGTCCCACCTCGGTGGTCGCGGGTTCGATCCTCGGCCATTCCATTGAGGAGTGAAAGATGTGTACTTCTGATGATAGAATTTCTCTCTCGACGTGGTTCGGAAGTCGCGTAAAGCCGTTGGTCCCGTTGCTGAATAAGCACTGGTTCCATGCAACGTAAAAGCACCATACAAACAATAAAGTTAAGCTCGTCATAAGAAAATGTATTTGGGAGAGAGAGGGGCGGGTTTATCGTGGTGAGCCAGATTTTCCCCTGTTCGGTATTAGTAAGAAGCGATAAGAGAAGATAAGCAGTGAATTGAAAATGCAGGTAGATAATTTGTGAAGAAGAAGTAATCCCGGTGTATGAAATCCTGGGGTATGAATTAGGATAAAATGATTGGCCGAGTTGGATGTAAATAATCCCGGTAGATGAATCTGACCAAAATATTACAGATAAAGGTAGAATTAGTGACGGACGGAGTCACATAAAAACGGCAAAGCCTTGAAACTAAGGTGACTGTGTTGAGAAAGGAAAATTATGAGGAAACAGAACAATATGGTTTGATTTTCATTAGGATAGCATCCAGTTTTTGATCAATTGCTTATCCATGTAGATATATACATATATATATATATATATATATATATATATATATATATATATATATATATATATATATATATATATATATATATATATAATATATATATAAGTCCTAGGGGTTGTAATTAATAATATATTTAATATGTTCGTTGTGACCTTTTTGGAATGCATAGAGACAGAGCCGAAGCAACGACCTGATAAAGCTGATAAATTATTTCTGTGATGGCGTGATACGAAAAGTGCATAGTTAGGCGGTCAATGTTCATGAGTTCATGGGCTCTTGTTCAAATGAAGCCTTTTAGAAACTGGTTGTAGCCAGTAACAAGGGGCGTTGACGAAGTGTGCATTTGTATGTACGTGCGCGCCTCTTCCTTTGATAATAATATCATTAGCCAAGTCTATGGGGGAGACTTTCAGAGACGTCTGTGGGAGAAAGGCAAGATGCCGGGAGAGCTCTGCAAAGTTTATTTGTATTAAGTGTATAAATATTCTGGCTCCAATGGGTAAGTGTACCTTACTTTAGCCAAAGGAATGGCCTGTTAATACATTGTAAGAATGTTTAATCTTTAACTTTGTCTTTAAACTTGTGTGTGCTTATGAGTCATTCTCTGTCTCTGTAACAGACGATTCTGGCGAAGGAACTATGTGTTCTGGCAAGGGGGGACCGAGAGTCCTAGAAGGACAGAGAGTCCCATATGGAGGAGATTCGTGTGACTAATTACTGATTAAGACTTTTACATATTGGGGTTTAACTAAGTTAGTTTGTAAGTGAGACTTGATTTATTATCTTTCCATTGTTAAATAAATGTTGTATTTTTGTAATGCAAGTCTCTCATTTGATGACCTGTTAGAATGGAGAGAAAGAGGTGGAGAGAGAGAGATTGCGAGGTGGAGAGAGAGAGAGAGGTTACGGGTCGAGAGTCGAGAGAGAGAGGGGTCGCTTGGAGAGAGAGAGAGAGAGAGAGAGAGAGAGAGAGAGAGAGAGAGAGAGAAAGTTGTGTCGGTTTGCCTGACGCTTGGGGTTCCACGTTTACCAAATAAAATACGAGATTAATATCTCGTTTACACACACACACACACCACACACACACACATATAATATATATATATATATATATATATATATATATATATATATATATATATATATATATATATATATACATATATATATGTATAAATACTACATACATACATATATATCATATAGATATACGCATACACACGACTCTCAGTTAATCACATGACAAGTTTGTACTTTCACATATCAAGTCACAAATTAGTATCTGATTCACTTTACCTGAAGAGTAATTTACGTTGAAACGGATTTATATGCCTAGTACATGCATATATATATATATATATATATATATATATATATATATATATATATATATATATATATATATATATATATATATATTGTTACGACCTTATTTACGGCCGTAATTTCAAGGGTTCTTGTCTTTACTCAGAATTTGCGGTCAGTAAAAATGCAACACAGCAATTTAGGAACAAAAGAAAACAAAACACCTCAACAAAAGTTACAATATTTATTTCCACAAAACAAAAAAAAGGTAATGGTTGGCAAAAATCAAAATCAAAATGAATATATAAAACAACAAGGGAAAACCAACCTTAAGATCTTTAAAAGATCACCTAAAACTAAATTAAACCCTAAACCAAGAAATAGGAAATAATACTATGATGAAACTTCAGGCAGGTACCTTCCAAATAACTGGCCAGACAAAACTAACCTAAGAAAATAAGTAAGGCAGAAGGAAGCAAGAGAAAATAAGAGGGGAAACTTAAAATTATTTCTACCTAACACATACAAACTAACTTAAGTTAATAAACAATACATTACAAAAATAACCTTAACAAATTGATTGAAAGGAATAATCACGAAAGGCTTAGTGAATCATCTTCTCAGGTCATACAAGATCCAGAAGACCAGTACTGCAATAACAAGGGTCCGTTGCAAATCTACAGGTACCCAGAGATTCACGATCGTCTTAATAGTTATAAAAACATCTCATACCTGTAGAAAGCCGCCCTACTTGTCTCCACGTTCCAAGAACTCACTGACGCTGATGCAGAGGTCAACCGGGTCAAGCTGCAATGCCTACAGGCAACCCAAAATACCACGGGAACACCGAGGGTGGTAGCCTCCGAGATCCGGGACGTCAACGGATCTCGCGCCACAAACTGCAACGTTCTCAGTAGATATAGGCCAACTCGTTCGGAATCCTTCCGAAGAAACGAGGGAAGGGGCGTGGCTGACGAATGCCGCGGGTGACAAAACACAGCGGACCACACACAAGGCAGCGAAGGATTAAAGAAGCCGTGATCCAAATCTCCGTACAAAATTGTTGAAGTGACCATAAATAAAGTGGCGAAGCGTCAGGATGTGAGGAGGAACTCGAACTCACTCTGTCACGAATCACCACCCTTACGATCAAGCCTTCCACTCGAGTCAACACAGCTCATAGGAGAGAAAAACAACGATCGTTAATACGGCACTTCAATGGTTCACTAATACCGGGGGAGAAGGCGGTAAACAAAGCAAAACTGCGAAGTCATATGACTCCCTTACAGAGTTCATCGAACTAATAAACGATACTAACTTGTTAAAAAAAAACTTAACCTAAAATAAGATCAAAAGGTTGGACAACTATTAACAAATTATAATTAACAAATTATTAATTTACTTTAATCTAATACCTTTCTCCCCCTACAAAAAATTTTTAATCAAATAGAGTAAATTTTTTATACAACCTAAAGAATCAATTAAATCTTAAAATAGCATCAATCTTAAAAGTAAAGATAACCTTAATGTAAACATGCATAGAATTATCTAATAAAGCACACACAATTGTGCATTACACATTCTGAAATAAAAAGGTCGGCATTAAATATACCTCAATTAAACATACCAATATATAAACAGTCTAATTAAATACAAAGCCTGGAAATAAAATAAAAATTAATCGAACATAATTCTAAAGCCAAGAACAAAAATGTACTAAATCACAGAAAATGATAAAGTTCTGAAATTCCAAAAGTTCTTGCTAAAAATTAAAGATATAAATGGCACAAAGACCCACCTATCAGCTAATAAGAAACTATACTAATATAGAACTGAATATTTCTTACCCTAATATTTAAACTAAAAACAACACTGCAAAAAAAACAGAATTATCATATAAATAAACGAAACAACCGAACAACGTCGAACAAACATAAAGTTAGCACTTGCTTTTCCCACTCTAAATGAACACAAAGAGAAACGAGCAGGGCGAAGAGGCAGGGAAAGACCAAACAAAAATTAACACTTTACATCCTAGACAAGGTGTCCGGGATACTTATTATCAGATCCTTTAATATGTTTTAATTACTAGTTGACTCTTGCAGCTGCAAGGCCCAACGTAAAATCCTTTGGTTAGACCCTTTCATCCGTTCAATAAACACTAACGATTATGATCCGTCCATACCTCCACTGGAAAAGAAAGATTAGTTAAGTATGGTTTAAAATGAGATATGGTACGGATCAGGGCGAGAGCCTCTTTCTCAATAGTTGAATACTTACGCTCTGCCGTTAACAACTTTTTGCTGTAGTAGGATATTGGGTACACTTCCTCGTCCTCACCCTTTTGAAAGAGAACGCCTCCAATGCCTACATCGCTAGCGTCAACAGCAAATTATAAAGGGAGCTTGAAAATTGGAGAAATCAAAATAGGTTTAGACATAAGAATAGTCTTAATTTTAATGAATGCTTCTTCACACTCGCTAGTCCAAATAAATTTCCTATTTTTTAGCAAAAGATCATTCAAGGGACGAGCAATGTCAGAAAAGTTCCTAACGAACTCCTATAGTATTACGTCATACCTAGCACCTTTCGAACTTCTCGGACATTGCACGGTCTCTTTAGATTAGTTATAGCCTCGACATTAGCCTGTTTCGGGGTTATATGACCCAGACCAACCTCATGACCCAGATACACAACTGTGGGCCATTACCAAATTCGCATTTAGCGAGGTTAATGACTAAGCCCGCAGCACGGAGAGCTTCAAAAACTTTACTCAACCTGAGTAAATGAGTTTTCCAATCATTACGTGAACAACAAGATCATCTATGTAGATCTCGGTACCTTCTAACCCACAGACCACACGGTTCATTAATCTTTGAAAAGTACAAGCAGCATTCCTCATCCTCATACAAGCCGAATGGGGTGACAAATGCTGAAATTTCTCTTGCTCGATCCGACAAAGGAACTTGCCAGTAGCCCTTGAGCAAATCCAACTTTGTAATATACTTTGCTGAACCAATGCGGTCTATGCAGTCGTCAATTCTTGGAAGAGGAAAGGAATCATTTTTAGTATGGGTATTAAACTTTACGATAGTCCACACACATCCGATACTGTCCATCGGATTTGTCTTCACCAATACTATAGGGGAGCTCCAAGGACTAACAGAAGGTTGTATTAAATCATGCTTCAGCATATATTCTATTTCCTTATTGACTATATCCATTTTAGTGGGATTTAGTCTATAAGGGCTTTGTTTAATTGGTGAAGCTTCTCCTACTACCACATCATGTTCAATTAAACTGGTCAATCCGGGAGAATCTCTAACCAAATCTGAAAAAGAACGAATTAAGCTTCCATTTTCCCTTTCTTTTGATTAGATCAAGATGCTTCAGATGCTCATCTAACCCATTCAAACATTGCACATTCTTGGATAGAGCATCTGAAGGTACTTGATTAATTATTTCCTCAGACCCATCAGGAAGCACCTCTGCCACCAAAGAAACCGATTCATACCCTGTTTCCAAAGGATCAGATCTACTAGACACATAAGGTTTCAGTCTGTTAATGTGAAAAATTCGACACTTTCGTTTGGTCCCGGGAGCTTCTATTTCATAATTAAGATCGGATACCTTCCTCAACACCTTCCAAGGCCCCTTATACCTTGGTTCAAGGAAGTTATCCGAATCAGTACCCAACACCAAAACTAATTCCCCAGGCTCAAAACGACCGTGCTCGAGTTTTCTTGTCATAATTAATCTTCATAGCAGCCTGAGAGCTAGCTAAATTTTCTCTAGCAAACTTCCAGGCGATAGAAAGTTTCCTCTAAGATTATCAACAAATTCACCCACGTTCGTCTCCTTTATTTGATCAGATTCCCAAAACCTCATATAAAATTTCTAAAGGGAACCCCGTATTTTATGTCCAAAGACTAATTCAAAAGGAGCCACGCCCGTGGATGAATTTGGTGACTTCTAAGAGCAAAGAGAGCAAAAGGAAGACCCTTATCCCATTCCTCTCCATGCTCATAACAAAATCTTCTTAAAATTGATTTAAGAGTTTGATGGAATCTTTCCACCACTCCCTGACTCTCTGGATGGTAAGGAACACTAGTAGTGTGCAGAATGGCCAGATCTGCACACTTACTTCGAAATTCCTTACTAGTAAAATTAGTTCCACAATCAGTTTGTATCTTACGAGGGATTCCATACCTCGAAAAGAAAATTACCAACTGGTCAAATACAGCCTTAGATGTGACTTTCTTCATGGGAATGGCTTCAGGAAATCGTGATGCCCGATCCATCACAGTCAGTAAATAGATAAAAACCTGTTTTAGTTTTAGGCAGAGGGCTACTATATCAACTACCACTCATTAAATGGTTCACCAATAGCTGGTATGGGATATAAAGGTGCTTTTACAATTGTCTGATTAGGTTTACCTACCACTTGGCACACAGGACATTCTTTCACATATTGTTTTACTGACGATTTCATTCCTGGCCACCAAAAACATTTAGCCAACCTACGGAACGTCTTCCAGACACCAAAATGACCAGAGAATGAATCATCATGAGATAAATTTAATATTTGTCTCTGAAATTGAGAAGGCACCACTATTTGCTCAATACCGGGACATTTGGGGATCATTAGCAACCAGGGGACGACTCCACCCTATAATATGCCCCATTTTTACCCAGAATCAGGCTTCGTCAAGTCAGAAGTATCACCTAAATCAAAATTAAACTCTCTCTTCTGGGCTTCAATAAAAGCTGCTCGATCCCAATCGGGAATTACATTATCACTACTTACTACACTACTTACTACAGACCCGGGTCTTCCTACATCTACATCTACCTACTATAAACTACTTAAATTTAACTCTTCATCATTATTTAATAAGTCTGCAGCCCTTGCGGCAGCTCTAGTGGTAACTGCCACTGGACACTTATTGATTGACAATATTGGGAATAATTCCTGGCCATCACTATTAATCATATCATTTCCTAATATGCCATCAATACCAGCTATAGGAAGACTCTCGACAACGGCCAACTCGGTCTTTCCATAATACCCAGGGAATGACAACATTACCTCTACTAAAGGAGCTGAAACTATTGTGTTCGGGAAACCTCCCAGAACAATAAAGTTCCCTGAATACTTCACCAAACCTTTTAAACTGCTTTCCAGCACTAACGACCGAGCAGACCCTGTATCTCTCAAAAACCTAACATCAATAATGACGGAATTATAAATTACTTTACCAGGCCATATGTATTTATCATATTTTAGTCATTCCTGTGGATTATTATTTCCATCTCCGGGCGTACTATTACCACCACTACCACTATTTATTATTGGTAATTTTACGTCAGGAGATGCACTTGGCATTAAAGCCACAGGATTATTCCTTTGAAGATAATTTGTTCTGGCGTGACAACTGAGCTTGGAAATGACCGGGTTTATTTACACCAGAAACAAGTCTTCATATTACTATTTCTCGTTCCAGAATTACCTCCATTGGAAAATACACGAGTACTAGGTTTACTCGTGAATTTTCCATTCTTATTAACAGGGAAATTATTCTGAACCACAGAATTCTTAGGCTTATTATTATCACCTCTTACTCCTTTATGAAAATTCGCTGACTTTACTACATTATTACCTATATCCTTTGCTGGCGAAATTGCCTGAACCTGTTCTATGGGTCAAGACAAATTCGTCAGCCACTTGAGCTGCCTTACTTAAATTAGTGACCTTTACTTCTTCCAAATAAATTCTTAGTTCTTTGGAGCAAGATTTCTTAAACTCCTCCAAAAGCATGAGTTCTCTCAAGGAAGAAAAAGTGACAACTTGACGACTTTTCAACCAGTCGTCAAACTGTTCCTCCTTGAACCTGGCAAATTCTACATACGATAAGGAAGGATGTTTATTAAAATCCTCAAACTTTAACCTGTATGCCTCAGGGACCAAATCATAGGCTTTTAAAATTAGTGCCTTTACCTTGTGATAATCCCTGGCTATCCCTTCTTCCAAGGCATTATATACCCGGATTGCCTTGCCTACCAGTTTACACTGAATCAGCACTGTCCACATCTCTGGTGGCCAAGACAATCGAGCTGACACCCTCTCAAAGGCCTTGAAGAATTCAGGAACATTCCTTTCATCAAAAATGGGGACCAATTTTAATGCAGCCCCAATATTAAACCCATCGGGCTGACTACCCTCGTGGGGTGCTTAAATTGGTTAGGAGCCCCTGTAACCTAGCCATTTCCAAATTAAGGTTGGCCATCTCTATCTCATGCCTCCTCACCCTCTCGTTCTCTGCATGCTCCAATTTCAACAACTCTATTTTTTTACAAATTAAATCATATTCCTGAATTTCCTTTGATTCAGAATTTACAGGCATTGTAGGCACTGCTGGCCCTAAATTCTCTTCAGTCAAGAAAGGGTTTGTAGTTATATTTCCTCTTGGCACCAAATTGGCTGGTCCTTCATAAATGAGTCCAGTCTGAGGAGGATCATCAAATAGAGAAAAACCTGCACCACCACTAATACCATTATCATCTACACTAGCCTATCATCATTTCCTAATTCACTACCTCTATCACTAATATTTTCCCCAACTAACCCTCCAAGCCTCAGCCAAACCTTGCAATAAACACTGTTCGTTCCTACCATTATTAGTAAACTTCCTCTTTGTATCCGTCATTTTGAACGGAATACCTAACCACCTAGCACAACTAACAAGATACTCCTTACCTAGTATGGGTAAATGCCTAATACAGTCGGCAGACCCTAAGAACTCTGCAGGACTAAACTCAAAGTCTTCCAAATTATCCATAGTGGTAGGAGAGAAAGGTATTTCCAAAAATAAATACTATAACCCCCACTGAGGAGCGTTCTAAAGTCCCAACTATGTGTACACCTGAGCGCAAATCCTGTCACGGGTCGCCAGATTGTTACGACCTTATTTACGGCCGTAATTTCAAGGGTTCTTGTCTTTACTCAGAATTTGCGGTCAGTAAAATGCAACACAGCAATTTAGGAACAAAAGAACAAACACCTCAACAAAAGTTACAATATTTATTTCCACAAAAAAAAAGGTAATGGTTGGCAAAAATCAAAATCAAAATGAATATATTAAACAAGGAAAACCAACCTTAAGATCTTTAAAAGATCACCTAAAACTAAATTAAACCCTAAACCAAGAAATAGGAAATAATAAATATGAAACTTCAGGCAGGTACCTTTCAAATAACTGGCCAGACAAAACTAACCTAAGAAAATAAGTAAGGCAGAAGGAAGCAAGAGAAAATAAGAGGGGAAACTTAAATTATTATTTCTACCTAACACATACAAACTAACTTAAGTTAATAAACAATACATACAAAAAATAAACCTTACAAATTGATTGAAAGGAATAATCACGAAAGGCTTAGTGAATCATCTTCTCAGGTCATACAAGATCCAGAAGACCGTACTGCAAAACAAGGGCGTGCAAATCTACAGGTACCCAGATCCACGATCGTCTTAATAGTTATAAAAACATCTCATACCTGTAGAAAGCCGCCCTACTTGTCTCCACGAGTTTTTTTTTTTTTGTTCCAAGAACTCACTGACGCTGATGCAGAGGTCAACCGGGTCAAGCTGCAATGCCTACAGGCAACCCAAAAATACCACGGGAACACCGAGGGTGGTAGCCTCCGAGATCCGGGACGTCAACGGATCTCGCACGCCACAAACTGCAACGTTCTCAGTAGATATAGGCCAACTCGTTCGGAATCCTTCCGAAGAACGAGGGAAGGGGCGTGGCTGACGAATGCCGCGGGTGACAAACACCAGCGACCACACACAAGGCAGCGAAGGATTAAAGAAGAACCGTGATCCAAATCTCCGTACAAAATTGTTGACGTGACCATAAATAAAGTGGCGAAGCGTCAGGATGTGAGGAGGAACTCGAACTCACTCTGTCACGAATCACCACCCTTACGATCAAGCCTTCCACTCGAGTCAACACAGCTCATAGGAGAGAGAAAAACAACGATCGTAATACGGCACTTCAATGGTTCACTAATACCGGGGGAGAAGGCGGTAAACAAAGCAAAACTGCGAAGTCATATGACTCCCTTACAGAGTTCATCGAACTAATAAACGATACTAACTTGTAAAAAAAAAAACTTAAACCTAAAATAAGATCAAAAGGTTGGACACTATTAACAAATTATAATTAACCAAATTATTAATTTACTTAATCTAATTTAATATAATATAATATATATATATAATATATATATATATATAGAATTAATATATAAATATATATAATCTCTCTCTCTCTCTCTCTCTCTCTCTCTCTCTCTCTCTCTCATTTTTCATCCGCTTTTCTCAGAGACTGGAGGCCCAGGTGTGGATGTCTGAAGGGGATGATGGGCCACTTTCCCTCTAGGGAAGTGAAGTGCAGATGTCACATGCAGATGAAAAGAAAAAGGTTGAGGCTGTTGAGTTGAGTACTCTAAGAAGTATAAGTGGCAGGTTTGAGGAATGTGAAAAGTTCCTCGCTGGACGAGTGGTTTTGGCGCTCGGCTGCCAATCCGGTGGTCCAAAGTTCGAATCCCGGCTCGGCCAACGAGGAATCAGAGGAATTTATTTCTGGTGATAGAAATTCATTTCTCAATATAGTGTGGTCGGATCACAGTGAGCTGTAGGTCCCGTTGCTAGGTGACCAATTGGTTCCTAGCCACGTAAAAATATCTAATCCTTCGGGCCAGCCCTAGGAGAGCTGTTAATCAGCTTAGTGGTCTGGTAAAACTAAGATATACTTAACTTGAGGAATGCGAAGGTATGTGAAAGTGGTAAACAGGTTACCGTAGGTGGAAGGTTGAATCAGTGCTTTGAGATAGTTCGGTCATGTGTAAAAAATGGACGAAATACTGTATAATTCAGAAGTGTTACTCTATTATACAATGGAAATTTTCAGACCCAAGGAGAAAACAGACACTTCCGTTGACATTTGAGTGTCTCTTCAAATTTTGCAATGTGAAAGATACTAGTATTGGAAAAAAGTTGTTTCTATGTCCAGAAAGAGAGGGTGCATGGAGGATCGATGGGCTGTTGATGAGTGTTTCTTACATTTTTTGAAGCTAGTTATGATGCGAAGGTTTTCTGCTGGAGGGTTCGTCCTCGAATCAACATTTGATTTATGAATTTGGCTGTATACTCATTGTGAGGGTTTTGTAGCCACTCCTAGTTCAGGTAAATAGCTCGATGTTGATATATAATATATATATATATATATATATATATATATATATATATATATATATATATATATATATATGTGTGTGTGTGTGTGTGTGTGTGTGTGTGTGTGTTTGCTTGTTTGTTACCACACCTGAAAAAACGCTTAGGAATAAAGTTGAAAACGGTCAGGACTACACCCCATCTCTCAAATGATTCACCTGCGGTAATAATGGGATAAACAAAAAACGTGTTAGATTATAATTTATGTACTTATATATATGTATATATTTATAGATGTGTATAAAATATATATATCATATCTCTATATATATATATATATATATAATATATATATATATATATATATATATATATATCTATATATATATGTATCATATTTATAGGGAAATAGCGATAATCGTTCGGTTAGGCTATCATACTTCCAACTATACCTTACGGTGTAACAGAAACTATTCAGCTCATGTTTAAGGGCATTGGGTACTTCAGTTCCAATGCCTCTTTATTCCCTCTCCATTATCAGATATTTCTCATGCCCGAAACGTTAAGTTCTTTTCATTCTCGGGCACAAACCTCCTGGGAACGGAGTGGAAAGCCATAAAAGAAACGGAAAGAATAGAAATGAAATAAAAGTGAGATTAGTTCCCGTTCCCAAGGCAATGGTACACTGCTGAAGCGAAAGGAGTATGATATAAAACGCGTTAAACCGTTTCTTCTTGTATTGCTTCCCCGGTCATTCCCTCCTCCTCCTCCTCCTCCTCCTCCTCCTTCTCCCTCTGAAATACTAGACTGGAATATGCCTCAGGAAGAGGGGAAATGTGGAATAACTCGTAGGAGCGGCCGAGGTGGCAGGACAGGCAATTTTCCAATTTCCTCTTGTCTTTTCTTAGTGTGGTTTTGAAATGACCAGCGGCTCAATTCAAAAGTGTAACATAAAAAGTTTCATTTTTCCTGCTCGCTTAAATGTCAGTATTTCTATGTTGTCAGTCTCCCACAACTTTAGAAGTTTTATGTATACTGCTTTTTGTAATCTAATCAGCTTCATTCTCAGCGTATACGTTTTCAACGCTTATCGGTCCCCCTCATATTTAGATGTTTTATTTACCCTACTGTCGAAAATGTTGAGTCCGTTTTCAATACTTATTATTATTCATTCATTATCAGTCTCCCACAGCTGTTTGACGTTTTACGCGAACGACAATTCCCGGCACAAGCAGAGTGCAGGCGATAATCAGTCTACTCTTAATTCCACACTCTTAAGCCAGTAGTGTCTTCATTCCACGCTCCTAAGTCAGAGATATCTTAATTCCCCACGCTTCTAAGGCAGAAGTATCTTAATTCCTCACGCTTCTAAGCCAGATGTATCTTAATTCCCCACGCTTCTAAGCCAGAAGTATCTTAATTCCCCAAGCTTCTCAACCAGGAGTGTCTTTATTCCCCACGCTCCTAAGCCAGAAGTGTCTTCATTCCACGCTCCTAAGCCAGAAACGGCCAAGAAGACGCACAAACAAAAGAACACACCTAAACCAGCCCCTTTTATGGATGACAATTCCGCAGGAAAAAACCGCCCTGGGGAAATAATTCAATATTGCGGTGATGCGACGAACACAAACACTATTACAGCACATTTCCGTAATAGAAACGAAAAAAATGTATTTTGCCCTCAGCGAGGGAACGTTTTTTTTTTATTATATATGAATGTGGATTTATGATTTTCTGGTATTTGAAAAGTTTTAACGACGCTCAGTAACGGATTTTAGGGTATTGTAGAAATGAGCAAAACCCATTTTAACCGGCAAAAAAAAAAAAAAAAAAAAAACATTTTTCGATATACTGTGATCACCTTCCTTACAAGGTGAGCGGAAGGACAAGTACTTTTAAATAAAGGTATTATCTCAAACACACACACAGATATATATAGTACACACACACACACACACACACACACATATATATATATATATATATATATATATATATATATATATATATATATATATATATGTGTGCTACATACATACATATATATATATATATATATATATATATATATATATATATATATATATATATATATATATATATATATATATATATATACATATATACATAAACATAGTAAAATCCCTTGATTAGCCCAACATGAGGATAGAGCTCAAGGAAAAGCTTTCCTCCAGTAGAGTTTCATAATAGTTTTCCGTTGCAAGGTCCTCGTCAAGATTTTCTTAGGAAGAGTAATCAAAGAGTTTAATGGACTCTGATATGAGCATGCAATTCTAAAGTGATATTATTGGTAGAAGTGCAGGCAATCACCTTTAGACCTGGAGGGTATAATAACGGGCCATTTTCCAATGATCATTCGCGCGATTTTGGAGGAAATGCAAAACTTTCGAAATAAACTCCAGTTCCGCCAATTTCGTTTCTGCTCTGTTTCGAAATGTTCAAGTTTGCCTGATATTAAGGTGTGGGGTTTTCCCGTCTATATCATAGCGAGCATGACGAAAACAAGGTGTTTCAATAAGTCACGTCATGTTTGTTACAAGTAACGAATCAGGGAAAAGGTAACAAGAGAAACAAGTTTTCTGTGTGAACCGCCGACCATGAAACTTTCAACCACGACCTGGTGGTAATCTGCTTTATGTTGTTGCCAAGCGCACGATCATGGCTAACTTTAACCTTAAACAGAATCAAAAGAAAACTACTGAGGCTAGAGGGATGCAATTTTGTGTGTTTGGTGATTGGAGGGTGGATGATCAACGTGCCAATTTGCAGCCCTCTAGCATCAGTAGTTTTTTAAGATCTGAGGGCGGACAGAAAAAGTGCGGGTGGACAAAGCCGTAACAATAGGAAAACTAAAACGTGACAGTTTATTAATTCACTTTGTAAATAGCTTCATCTAGTTGGAAGTGGAGGAGGTCGTATAAAAATTGTAATATGAATCTCAGGTGTAACGCTTGCTTTCCTTATATGGGAAGTGTCTGCCTTTGTTTTGTATTTATGTGAAAACATCCACAGGCTGTTCTTGGGGTGTAGACTTCTGTTTTCGCCATAAATGCGTAGGCTTCTACTTTTAATGTCTATTACTGGCTTGGCAAAGCGTCAGTTTGCTCATTCGTTGGAGATTCGCTAAATCGTACTGTACAATAAGAGGATTTCCTTCCCTTCACTGTAGAACAGTGGAATCACATTCCTTGAAATGTTATTGATCCTTTAAGCAACGAAATTCGGAGGAAAAAGTAAGAAAATCAGGTTTCTAAGGATAAACGGAAGCCGAAGAGATGAAGTAGGGGATTGTGGAAGACTGCAAGTTTGAAATGGTGGTAGGATGAGAGAAGAGGTTAGTCACAAAATAGTTTGAGCCACAAAAGCAGAACAATGTCAGCAAAGCTGTGTAGAAAAAGATGAGGAGTGTCTGTGGAAATATATGTTGGGATGGTTGAAATATGGATGTTGAATGCAAATGAGAGAAAAAGCGAAAGTTCGTTATATTAGTTGCGTTCTAAATACAAGTGGACTAATAAGTATTAGTTGGGTGAGAAGTGCACATACCACATAGAGGAAGCAAGAAATGAATCAAGCACATATCCGTCAAGTCAAACATGAAGACACTAGACTCCTGATGGTTCTGGCAACTCGCCAAGCAAAGACTATTTTTAGTTTTGTTCAACAAGTCCCATTGAAAGATTTTTAAATCTCTTCTAGAAAAGGGATTTCTTGCTGTGCTATTCGCTTTTCCTAGCAGCCTGTTCACTTCCCTTTCCAGGTCTTCGTGAGCACGAACTATTGTCAGTTACCAGGATTTTGCCCATTTTCCCATCATACAAAAGACGTTTCCAGAGATTTACCAACTTGAAAATATCAGGATTAAATACCTTTTGTTTTCATTGGTCTACGCGTCACCCCAATTTTTTTTTTTTTTTTCTTTTTCCGGATTACTTACCGCTTCAGAAGTCCAAACAGATCGTCAATAAACATTCCAGTTTCCTTCTTTTTGGAATAAAGAATGGACTTTTCATAGATTGACAATTTAACACAAGGTTAGAGCGCCTAAGTGGCGTGGTCGGTTTGGTCTTGGCCTGCCACCTCGGTGGCCGTGAGATCAATTCTTGAGCATGGTATTGAGGGGACAGAGATGTGTATTTCTGGTGATAAAGTTCACTCTCGACGTGGTTCGGAAGTCACGTCAAGCCGTTGGTCCCGTTGCTGAATAACCACTGGTTCCATGTAGCGTAAAAGCACCAAACAAA
The DNA here is from genome assembly GCF_015104395.2 of Macrobrachium nipponense. Classification (NCBI taxonomy): domain Eukaryota; kingdom Metazoa; phylum Arthropoda; class Malacostraca; order Decapoda; family Palaemonidae; genus Macrobrachium; species Macrobrachium nipponense. The sequence goes on from NC_061097.1 coordinate 28,832,679, forward strand.
CGAACAAAACAAACAAAAGGTTAAGGAAAAACATTTTGTGTTTCCAGCAGATGGGATGTTGGAGATATTTATAAATATTTCAACGGGTTATGCTGAACAACGCTAAAATTCTTTCCTTGGCGAGTTGCCAAGAAAGTTTAAACTTTCATTCTTACTGTCACAGTACATATGTCCTTATGTTCTTTGTATCTAAAACAACGCCCTTAAGCTGTTAATCCCTAGACTAACCAGTACCCATACCTCAAGGTCATACCTCCCACACGATGAGATAAATAGGCCGAAAGGTCAGATTGTAAACCAGTAGTCGCTTCATAATGCCATAAGGCGAAACAGCTGTCGTGACAAAATTCAATAAATGGAAGAAGGAGGTCTGCGTATTTTTCACCAGAAATTGACGAACGAGAATCGGAAAAAACTTCGCCGGTATGAAGATACCTGCAAGAAACTTATTGATGCCACTAAAGCAATTGCTTTTAACGAAAATTGTATTAGAGAAAAACTATGCCCTAAAAGTATATATATATATATATATATATATATATATATATATATATATATATATATATATATATATATAGATATATATATATATATATATATATTTGTGTGTGTGTGTATGTATATATACATATATATATATATTATGCATATATAAATATATATATAATATAGATATATAGATATATATATATAATTTATATATAATATATAAATAAATTAATATAAAAATAATATATATATATTATATATATATGCATATATAGATAGAATATATATATATATTTATATAAAATATCATAATATAATATATATATAATAATATTATATATATATATAGTATATAATATATATATAATATAACTATATATATATATATATATATATATATATATATATATATATATATAGATAGTATATATGAATATATATATATATATATAGTATATATATATATAACTATATATCTATAATATATATATATATAGATATATATATTATATAATATATTATTATATATATTAAATAATTACATATAGATATATATAGTATATATAGATATATATATATATATATATAGATATATAATATATAGAGATATACCATATGTATTAGTACATATATATATATAATATATAGATATACATATATTATATATCTATATCTTTAATATACCTCGTATATATAATATATAATATATTAATATATAAGAATTATATATATTATATAATTAAATAAATATCTATACATATATATAATATATATAATATTAATATATATATATATATAATATATATATATATATTTATATTATAAAATAAATTAAATATATATATATTATATGCATAATAAATATATACCTATATATATATATATATATATATAGATATATATAATATATATATATATATATATATAAATATATATATATATAATATATAAATTATATATTATATATTATATTATATATATATTCTTACATATTACATATATAATATATTATATTATATATATAAATATATGAATATATTTATATATATATACATATAATATAATATATATATATCATATATATAATATATAATATATACTATATATATATATTAATATATATATATATATACATATATATATATATATATATATTATATATATATATATATATATATTATATATATATATACAAATTAAATATATATATATAGATAATACTATATATATATATATACATTTATTATATATATATATATATATATTATATATATATATATATATTATATATATATATGTATATACATATATATATATATATATACATATATATTATATAATATAATATATATTATATAATATATATATATCATATATACATATATATATATAGATATATATATATACATATAATTATATTATATATCTATATATATAATTATTATATATAATATTATTATATATTGCTACTTTCAAAATGCATGTTTTCCCCTCTTTGAAATGTCTTGTAGATTGTGTAACATTTTTCAGATTCCTGAGATAAGCTTAGAATAGGATGTTTTAAAAATGTGTGTTCAGATTTCGCATTTACATCTTGTAAAAGAATATATATATAACGTAAAGAGAGAGATCCTTGTCTTTTCAAAGCTGCAAATGTTTAACTTTTATGTCAGCACTTTAAGATTGGAGTCTGCGAGATCCGTTTGCTTCCCTGCTCTGTCAGCGCATTTGATAGCGAGCTCATTGTCATCAAAAACATGTCAATCTTAATTATCGTTTACCCTCCGTTTCAATCGGGTACGTATCTGTTGAGCAGTCTTGTCTTGTACGTGTATGTATTTGCCAAGTCCCACGTGGATGTTGCACATTATGTGTGTAAGATTGCGTCAGATTTCAGAACTTTCGAGAAGCTTTCGTGCCTAGAATGTTTTGAGACATCTGCTCTGTCATTTCCGTAAAGGAAGAGATTTTCATTCGATCTTAAGACCTCGAGGCAGTTAGATCTCCCTCTCTCTCTCTCGCTCTCTCTCTCTCTCACTCGACATCGAGATTATATTAACGTAAACGTAAATTTGGTCACTCATAACTTGTGAGAATTCTATATTTGATATTTCTTAGAATTTATTTAGTTTATTTAATTTCTTTTGTGGAATCTGAACAAACATTTCGTAACGGCGCCTGGTTTTTTGTGAAAGTGTAATATACAAGAGAAAGAAAGAAGTTGGTATACCAAAAAAGGTAAAGTGTGTTATATTTTTATTAGTTGCAACTAATAATGGATAGGGAGTGTGTTTAACTAATAACGGATAGGAATTGTGTTTAACTAATAATTGATAGGAACTGTTGTCTGTTACGAAGGTTTGGTAAAAACTGTTGGTTACAATATTTTGAATGAAAAAGATTTACACTTTTACACATTGCTGATATTTTTTGTGTTTGTGTCTGTTCCATTGTTTGTGCACTTATTCATTTTCTTATTGAAGTGTGTCTTTTTATTTTATATTTTCATTTACATTCACCATTTAATTGACTTAGTTATTTTCATTGCTTTATCATTGCACATTTAATTAAATTTAACACTTGTGAATTGATTTGCATTTACTTAGAATTCTTTTCAAGTTTTATTGTTGTTTAGCACTTGTGAATTAATTTCAAATTTTCAATTATTGCTCTACACTTTTGAATTTTGATTGAATTAATTTTCTTGAATTTTGTGATAAATTAATTTTGATTTAATTTTACTTAATTTGATTAAAAAATTAATTAAACTTTACTTTGTTTTCAAGTAACAGTAATTTTCCCTGATATTGTGAATTTCACTTATAAATTTTGAATTTAATAATAAATTTTTGTATTTAAAATTTTTATAAGTGTTTTAATTATTACACCAGTATAAATATATTTAATTATGACTATATTCATGTTAGGTAGAAACATAGAGTGGTAATTGATTTGCTTTCCTTCAATTTAATTGAAGTGACTTAGAACCAGGGAAGTACTTAGACTTCTGAAATCAGGGAAATACTTAGAGTTTTGAAAGTTGTTGATGGAGTGATGCCCTTTGATTAATTTAATTACTTACAAGATTACCTCACACCTGTTTTGATGAACTTAGTCTGATTTTCTGCAATACTGGTAAGTGTTAAGGGATCACTGTTGCCTTTAGAGTATTCAGTCGTTTAAATGTGTTATGAGGGTTCAGGTGTCTGGCTTTTGGTGAGGTAATATTTGATGCATGGTAACCAGATACTTGGCACTTCGTAACATTATTTAATGGTGCCCAGAGACCCGGGAAAGCAGATTTCATTATCACTCTAGAATATACTGGTGGTGTTAGGAATATATTTTGTTAGGAGAGTGACCATATAATTTTGTTTTGCACTTATTGTATTGAATTGTAAATTGATAACTTAGAGGAAAATGGCTCAGTTCAATGTTCAGGAATTTTTAGCAGCTCCTTCCGTCCAAGTTTTGTCTGAAACCACTCTGTCTAGAGCACAGTGGAGCGCTTTAGCAGAAGCATGTGGTGGTTATGTGTCTACTAGTATGGTAAAGGCACAAATAAGATGTATTGCTATGGAATCATTGATAAACTCTGGTAGAATAACTGATGAAGATGAGTTAGAATTGGCTCAAGAGTTGTTGAATGTAGCACGTGCTGATCTCATAAATAAGCAAGCAGAAAAGAAAGAGAAAAGTGATGCAGAGTTAGAGCTTAGACGCATTGAAGCAGAAGAGAATTTGATTAAGCTAAAAATGCTTGCTGAAAGAGAGAGAATGCAAGCTGAAAGAGAAAGAATAGACAGGGACAAAAACAAGAAAGAAGAGAAAGAGAAGAAGAAAAAGCAGCAGAAGAGGAAAGAGAAAGAATAAAAGAGGAAAGAGAAATTGCAAGACATGAAAGGGAAATGGAATTAATAAGAGCTAGATCCACATTACCTGTAACACCGTCTAACCCTAACCAAGGTAATCAAGACCCTGTATTTGATGTAGTGAGAGTACAGAAGTTAACCCCTAAGTTTACTGAAGAAGCTCCAGAAGAGTTTTTTGATCACTTTGAGAAAGTGGCTTCAGGTACGGGATGGCCAGAGGATAAATGGTCAGTTTTGCTACAAAGTGTCTTGATTGGTAAAGGGAGAAGTGCTCATCTAGCCTTAACAGCTGATCAGTGTAAAGACTACAAGGTACTTAAACACAGTGTGCTACAAGTTTACTAGATGACCCCAGAGTACTACAATGAGAGATTCGCAAAATTTAAGAAAAGATGAGAAGGGAACCTTCTTAGATTATGCTTACAAAGTGAGAAGGTGTTTCAAACGTTGGGTAGAAGCTGCTAAAGTTAAAACTTTTGATGAGTTAGAAGAGTTACTTGTTCTTGAACAGTATCTTAAGGGAATTCCTGAACATATAAGAGCCTATTTAAGAGAGAGAGAAGTGAAGAAACTTGACAAAGCCGCTACACTTAGTGAAGATTACAATATAATCAGTAGCAAACGTAATTACAATGTCAAGTACCAGAGTCAACAACGCCCAGGTTTTAAGTCTTATCCAAATAACAGGAACAAATTTAATGGGAAACCTTCAAGTGATACTACTAAGAGTACACAAGGAAAATACAGCTCAGCAAAATTAATGTGAAATCCTCATCCAGTTTTTCAAGACAGTTACAGAAACCTAATGTTGTCTGTTTCAAGTGTGGAAGAGTAGACACTACAGTCAAGAGTGTTACCGGAATCAACAGCAGTCAAAACCAGTTAGTCAAGTTGTGAAACAAACTACGAAGAGCAGTGTGGGAAAGAATCAGACTCCAGAGAAGAATGAAACTAAACAAGCTGAATGTTTAGCAACCAGTGGAAATGTTACCTCAAGCAGTGAGTGGCTAAGCAGTGTTGGAGGCTTTTAAGCCATATATCTATGAGGGTATGCTGTCAACTCAAGAAGGAAGTATGCAGGTACCAGTCAAGATATTACGTGATACAGGGAGTAACCATAGTGTGGTAGTACGTGGTTCTCACCCTCAGTTGGAGAAGAGTCTCACAGGAGATTCAGTTATTTTGAAGGGTATAGGAGGAGAGGAAGTAACTCCTATATGCCGCTTACACCTGTCATGTGAATTGGTGACAGGGAATGTTGATTTTGCTGTAAAGGACTCACTAGATGTGGGAAGGTATACATGTTCTGTTGGGGAATGAAGTTTGGTGGTGTGCCATTTATTCCTTGTCCTGTAGTGACAGACAAACCATTGAGGATTAGTCCTACAGAAGAGTTTGGAGAAGAATAACCCCCACCTGTTTCCTAGTTGTGTAACTACCAGAAGTATGAAGAGGACTACGACTGTAAGTGAAGAAACTGAGGATTTACACACCCAAGAAGGATCAAGTGAAGGATCTTTGTGCTTAGAAGAATTATTCCAGGGAAGTGAAGTTTCCCATAGTGCTGACCAAGAAGAGATTTCCCAAGAAGATGAAGAAGACGACGACGAAGAAGAAGAAGCCTGATGTTCCTGAAGAGACTCCGAGTAGTCAAAGTGTTGCTGAAGACAGTAGTGAAACTACAGTAGCTGAGTTAGCAGATATTGAGAATTCAACCTTTGAAGTTGGTCAAGTGACAAGAGAGAAGCTGATGGACTTGCAGAAGAAGGATGCATCGTTAACTGATTTGTTCTTCAGAGTTGTTGATCGAGAAGAGATGCAACAAACTCCTACCTGTTACTATCTGAAGGAAGGTTTGCTGATGAGGAAGTATAGACCTACAGATATACCAGGAGATGCTGTATGGGGCGAATATCATCAAATTTTGATTCCATATTCATTGAGAAAGCAAGTGGTTGCAGTAGCTCATGAGTCTGGACAAATGGGAATCAGGAAGACTGTGGAGAAGATCATGAAATATTTTTTCTGGCCTGGACTTCACAGAGATGTTAGCAGGTTCTGTCGTGAGTGTCATACCTGCCAGATAGCTGGAAAACCGAATGAAACCATCAAGAAAGCCCCCCTACAACCTATAGAAGTTAGAGGAGAACCCTTTAGCAAAGTGATTATAGATATGGTTGGACCGCTGCGGAAGACAAAGAAAGGAAATGAGTATTTGTTGACATTAATATGTCCTGTGACAAGGTATCCAGAAGCGATCCCTGTTAGAAACATATCTGCCAAGGTAGTTGCTGAGAAACTTGTGGAGTTTTTCTCAAAGTTTGGTATACCAGAAATTGTACAAAGTGACAGAGGAACAAACTTTACTTCAAAGTTATTCCAGGATGTGATGAATTTGTTAGGGGTGAAACAACAGTTATCAACCGCTTATCATCCAGAAACTCAAGGTGCCTTGGAAAGGTTCCACCAGACATTGAAAAGTATGCTGACAAAGTATTGTTCTGAGTCAGGAAGAGAATGGGATGTTGGTTTACCATTAATGTTCTTTGAAGTTAGGAGTGCTTACCAAGAAAGTATGGGATGTTCACCTAATGAGATGATTTTTGGAAGAGAAGTGAGAGGACCGTTGAAGATTCTTGCATAAAATTGGGAAGAAAATCAGAGAAAAGCCAAGCAGAGTATGTGAAGAACTTAAGGAAGAGGTTGAAAGAGATTAGAAAATTCTCTTTAGAAAACTTGAAAATGAGTCAAGAGAAAATGAAAAGGAGATTTGATGCTAAGGCTAAGCTAAGAAGTTTTAGTATTGGTCAACAAGTGTTAGTGTTCTTACCTATCAAGAGATTTCCCCTCACTAATAAATTTCAAGGTCCTTATAAGATAATTCAGAAGTTAAGTGATAGAACTTATGTGATTGAAACACCAGAAAGAAGAAGAAGACAAAGGAAGATACATGTGAACCTCTTGAAACCTTATTTCTCAGAAACTAAAACTGAAACTGTATCCGTAACCCAGACAACTTTATCTACAGAAGACGATGATGGCTACGAATTGGGAGCTGTAAGCAAGATGAATAATTCTTCAATTTTGGAAAATTTGGAGGATAAACTGAAACATCTGAGTGTTGAACAAGGTGAAGACTTAAGTGACGTAATTAGAAGTTTTCCAGAAATTTTTTCAGATGTGCCAAGACGTACTGATCTGACCAAGCATGAAATCAAGATTCAAGAAGATGGAAAACCTTTCAAGCAAAGAGCCTATCGCTTATCACCGTATCATCGAGATGTTTTGAAGAAGGAAGTTGAGTATTTGCTGCAACATGGATTAGCAGACCCAGTTCAAGTCACTTCAGTTCTCCATGTGTGTTAGTGAAGAAACCAGATGGTTCATTTAGGATGTGTACTGATTATAGGAAGCTGAATTCTATCAGTGTGGCTGATAATTATCCTTTGCCTCTTATAGATCAGTTACTTGATAATATTGGGCAAGCCAAGTTTGTTTCCAAGATAGACTTGTTGAAAGGATATTATCAAATTCCCTTAGATGAGAATGCGAAGCTGCTGTCAGCTTTTATTACTCCTTTTGGACTATATCAGTATACTGTTCTGCCGTTTGGTCTGATGAATGCACCCGCAACATTTCAACGAGTGATGGATCAACTGTTAGGATCAATAGAAGGAGTAGGTGTATACCTAGATGACATCGTGATTTACTCTACAACGTGGGAAGAACATCTGAAGATTCTGAAGAAAGTTTTCAAGAAACTATAAGAAGCAGGATTAACAGTCAACTTAGAGAAGAGTGAGTTTGGAAAGGCAACTGTACAGTATCTTGGGTTTGAAGTTGGGAAAGGCCTTCTTGCTCCAGTAAATGCTAATGTAGAAGGTATCCGTAAGGCTACCCCACCTACTACCAGGAAACAGCTACAGAGATTTTTAGGCATGGCTGGTTTCTATCGTCGTTTTTGCCCAAATTTCTCAGCCGTAGTAGCTCCCCTGACAGACTTAACTAGTCCCAAAGCTAAGTTCATTTGGACTCCAGAGTGTCAAGAATCCTTTGAGAAGGTAAAAGCCATTTTAACTTCAAGACCAGTACTTCAAGCTCCAGACTTCGACAAGAAATTTGTGATACAAGTTGATGCGTCAGACTGTGGTGTTGGAGCTGTTCTACTTCAAGAAGATGAAAATAATATCTACCATCCTGTATGCTTCATGTCTACAAAATTGAAAAAACATCAGAAAGTATACTCGACAATCGAGAAGGAAACTTTAGCCTTAATCACCGCATTGACATTGAAAAAATTGAAGTGTATGTGAATAGACCTAGGAATGAAGAAATATTAGTGTTTTCTGATCACAATCCACTGTCATTTATCCAGAAAATGAAAAATCACAATCAAAGACTGACCAGGTGGTCTTTGTGCCTGCAACAGTATAACTTAAGAGTGCAGCACATTAGTGGCAAAAACAATGTAGTTGCTGATTATTTATCTCGTTGCGAATCGTTGGATTCAACACCGTGATAAAAAAATCTTCTGGGGGGAGGTATATTATATATTGCTACTTTCAAAATGCATGTTTTCCCCTCTTTGAAATGTCTTGTAGATTGTGTAACATTTTTTCAGATTCCTAGATAGCTTAGAATAGGATGTTTTAAAATGTGTGTTCAGATTTCGCATTTACATCTTGTAAAAGAATATATATATAACGTAAAGAGAGAGATCCTTGTCTTTTCAAAGCTGCAAATGTTTAACTTTTATGTCAGCACTTTAAGATTGGAGTCTGCGAGATCCGTTTGCTTCCCTGCTCTGTCAGCGCATTTGATAGCGAGTTCATTGTCATCAAAAACATGTCAATCTTAATTTATTCGTTTACCTCCGTTTCAATTGGGTACGTAACTGTTGAGCAGTCTTGTCTTGTCGTGTATGTATTTGCCAAGTCCCACGTGGATGTTGCACATTATGTGTGTAAGCATATTGCGTCAGATTTCAGAACTTTCGAGAAGCTTTCGTGCCTAGAACGTTTTGAGACATCTGCTCTGTCATTTCCATAAAGGAAGAGATTTTCATTCGATCTTAAGACCTCGAGGCAGTTAGATCTCTCTCTCTCTCGCTCTCTCTCTCTCTCACTCGACATCGAGATTATATTAACGTAAACGTAAATTTGGTCACTCATAACTTGTGAGAATTCTATATTTGATATTTCTTAGAATTTATTTAGTTTATTTAATTTCTTTTGTGGAATCTGAACAAACATTTCGTAACGGCGCCTGGTTTTTTTGTGAAAGTGTAATATACAAGAGAAAGAAAGAAGTTGGTATACCAAAAAAGGTAAAGTGTGTTATATTTTTATTAGTTGCAACTAATAATGGATAGGGAGTGTGTTTAACTAATAACGGATAGGAATTGTGTTTAACTAATAATTGATAGGAACTGTTGTCTGTTACGAAGGTTTGGTAAAAACTGTTGGTTACAATATTTTGAATGAAAAAGATTTACACTTTTACACATTGCTGATATTTTTTGTGTTTGTGTCTGTTCCATTGTTTGTGCACTTATCATTTTCTTATTGAAGTGTGTCTTTTTATTTTATTATTTTCATTTACATTCACCATTTAATTGACTTAGGTATTTTCATTGCTTTATCATTGCACATTTAATTAAATTTAACACTTGTGAATTGATTTGCATTTACTTAGAATTCTTTTCAAGTTATTGTTGTTTAGCACTTGTGAATTAATTTCAAATTTTCAATTATTGCTCTACACTTTTGAATTTTGATTGAATTAATTTTCTTGATTTTTTGATAAATTAATTTTGATTTAATTTTACTTAATTTGATTAAAAAATTAATTAAACTTTACTTTGTTTTCAAGTAACAGTGATTTTCCCTGATATTGTGAATTTCACTTATAAATTTTGAATTTAATAATAAATTTTTGTATTTAAAATTTTATAAGTGTTTTAATTATTACACCAGTATAAATATATTTTAATTATGACTATATTCATGTTAGGTGAAACCATAGAGTGGTAATTGATTTGCTTTCCTTCAATTTAATTGAAGTGACTTAGAACCAGGGAAGTACTTAGACTTCTGAAATCAGGGAAATACTTAGAGTTTTGAAAGTTGTTGATGGAGTGATGCCCTTTGATTAATTTAATTACTTACAAGATTACCTCACACCTGTTTTGATGAACTTAGTCTGATTTTCTGCAATACTGGTAAGTGTTAAGGGATCACTGTTGCCTTTAGAGTATTCAGTCGTTTAAATGTGTTATGAGGGTTCAAGTGTCTGGCTTTTGGTGAGGTAATATTTGATGCATGGTAACCAGATACTTCCCCACCAGTGGCCCGGCACCTTGATGTGGTGGTGGGGCTTGTTGTTGGTGCAAGGATGCAACTGGGGCCTACAGTAGCGGAGTAGTGCTCTACCCTGGCAGGTCTAACCATGCTACACAGGCCAGTTCTGAGCATCCAGACTAAGCTCGGTCCACTTTCGAGCCTTATCCTATTTTCAATCCTTATATTCTTCCCCTATCACGAGTGACCATTAATTGACAACCTTGGACCTACATTGGATTACGGCTCTGACTGCTCCTCTGATTTGATGGAGGGTGAAGAGGACTGACATGTCTCTCCACCCGTAGAATTCGAGTACCTGACGTGCCCGAGCGAGGGGAAAGTCTTATGTCAAACATGGCCCCCAGAGCTGGGTCTGATCTCGACGGACTGATGACGCCTCAAGTTCTGGGAGCCATGTGTATAACCAGGTTGTAGCCTCTAGGGGTGGCCACTTAAAGTTGCATAACACATCCCTCCCTTGTTGGGCTCCGTTTTACTGAGGAATATGGTGGGCGGAGGACTACCTGGCTGAAAAATTACAGTACTCGTATCTATGGATGATACATTGGCCCCCATTGTTGACCACCCTGGAATGGACTTGGAACTGGCTCAGGAAAGTGTAAACAAAGAAGTAAACGATGATTCTAGATCCGTACCCAAATCAAATATATAACTATGGAACCATACTTAATGCCACAAAAGGAAATTCCTCCAGTAATAAATGAAAAAAAGGAAAATATTAATAGTTTTCGAAACAGACGACCTAAATACGAGCAGATCCTACATTAGTACACTTTGACTCATTATTTGGATATGGCACTTGGAACCAAGATAACTTAGTTTTTAAACAAAACAGAAACCGAGCTGACAGCTGCTAAATTGAAAATATTTTATTAGCTCAGTACCCACCAAAGAAATGACATTTAGATCTATAACAAGAAAAGAATGGATAGTGGAAGCTACAACAAAACTTCAATCAGAAAATTATCAAATGCTTAATAATATGAATGGGATAAATGTCACAGTCGAAAGACATGACAAGTTGAACAGCATTGAGGGAACAGTAATGTTACCACCCAATAATGATTGTGATGGCCTACCAGATGAGACATTGTTATTGAACTCATTAAAAATTAGATATCCTAATATTGAAAAAACGTAAAAGTATATGAAATCCCAAATAAAAGACAGCAGGGGAAAAAAAATTGGAAGGAATAGCCTAAAAATTTTAAATTTGTAAAGGGCCAGAACCCCATTTCCACCCTAATAATTTTAAAATAGAAGGCCAGAGAAGAGAGGTATTACCCCATGTACCAAAGCCTCTTCAATGCACAAATTGCTCATAAAGGTATGGACATACAAAAAACAAATGAGAAAGAACCAAATTGTGCATTTCTGTGGTTCAGAAGATCATGAAACCACCTGGAACTGTGGCGTTCCCAAATGTTGTAATTGTGGACAAGACCATCATGCGAGATCAAAGATATGCCCATTCTACATATATAACACTGAATTAAAACTACTAATAAGCAGGTCTGGCATGTCAATTCCAGAAGGAAAGCAAGAATTAAAATCAAGAGGTTTAATGGACCCTGCTAGAAATAAATCATATCGAGACGCTGTAGAAAAAGTAATGCCCAAGAAACATTTTATAATACCTGGAAAAACTAATGAAAAACAAATAACGAGGTCATCAAACTTAGAAATTAACAAAAAATCTCTTGGAGAATCTAGCAATACAGTATCAATAAGCAACCCTTATGACGTACTAATGAAAGATGAAGAATTGCCATCTCTAGACACTGGAAATGAAGATCATGCTGAACAAACAAGAAGAAAACGAGAAAGAGAAATAATTTCCCCCCCAAAAACTCTAATTAATACTAATGACGTCAAGAAGAAGAAAATGCCTAAAATCAACAGGACATCCCCTAATTTAGATAATAATGATGAAATAAGTCCTTCACCAGTCTTTCCAAGTAAATTTCAAGCAATGAATTCTTCTATAGTTTTTCAAAGTAAATCTGAAGAACTAAACCCTTCGCCAGTCTTTCCAAGAAAATTTAAAGACAAATTTCAATCTGTCCAAGGAAGACAAAACGATAATTGTGAATGTCAGCAGTGTATCCAAGAAGGCGTAACACCTCCAACTGAATCTCACCATGAACGGTGTGGATGCCATACATGTTTTTTGCAAGATTGCAAAGAAACGAAAACCTTTAAATAAGAAAAATTGATAAACGTGATAAGGAATTTCTTAGCTAGAAAAGATAACATCTCAAGCCAGCTAGAATTACATACCAAAGATTGTATGTATTAGACACTTACAGTACTATCGTGAGAGTAAAATAGCAGTGTTAGACAATTTCTTAGCCAAAACAAGAAGAAATAAATTCACCACTGAATCAGAAGATAACACAGAAATGTCAAAAACCCAAAAAGAAAATTAAAGCTAATTAAGCGAATAATTACCCATAGTTTAAAAAAAATATATAATATATATATATAATATATATATATATATATATATATATATAAACCAATATACAAAATAATCTTTTAACTTTCGTTCCATTCAATTATACTATTATCCAATGGAACATAAACCGGTCTGAAAACACGAATGCACTTGGGTGAAATACAAAGACTCCTAAAGCAACATGAACCAATGTGCATATGTTTTACAACACGTTAATAATCCAGTCCCATCAATATGTAATTACTTTCTGGCATCCTCCGTTTCAGGAGAAGGCAAGTTAGGAACAGCAATATATGTTCATAATCGTGTAACCTATGATAAAGTTACAGTTAACAATAATTCATTTCAAATATCTCAATTCGCCTGCATATGATAAACAAAACTAGCATTTTAGTCTGCAGTCTATATAATCAACCTAATGAAAATTATGATATGGCTCAATTATCAAATATTTTATCACAATTCAAATGAGCCCATTCTAGTTTTAGGTGATTTTAATGCTCACCACCCTTTATGGGATGCCAGTACCATCGACTCAGATAGAGCAGGTAAAGACATAGAAAATCTAATACTTAACTACAACTACTGTTGTCTGAATGAAAATGAAAATCCCAACATACTTTTCAAAAACTCATGGGACCCTATCATCTGTAGACCTGTCTATTTGTTCCACTTCGTTAGTAGACAGATTAGAATGGAATACTCTGGATGACCTTATACTAGTGATCACTACCCAATCGTAATCACATGTCTTGAAGATAATCATCAACAATTTGTACCAAAATTTAATTTTAAAAAAGCTGATTGGGAAAAGTATGATTTAATTAACCAAAAATGTTTCCCCTTTCCAAGTAACAATGATCACAATGAAATTAATGAATATTTTACAGATTTCGTAATTAGTTCTGGAAATAAATCAATACCAATGACAACTTGTAAGCCAAAAATAAATCCTGTTCCATGGTGGTCTAGAGAACTTTCAGATATTATCATACTGAAGCACAAGATGAGTAGACGATTAGAACAAGACTAAACCAAAGATATAACAAATTTATCAAAGTAATAGATATACATTGAAAGGGTTAGTATTAAATAGCTATGGAAATTGATTATATCAAACCTTTATTGAATAAATATCTGCTCAATTCAGGAAAAAAGTTATTAGCAATAGGAAATCATCTTGGCATAATTACGTCGCAGACTTCTCCGGTGACACTGTTAAACAAATGTGGGATAGATTTAGAAAAATTAATGGCAAATATAGTCGATCACCTAGATCCCCAATATTACATAATGGGAAAAAAGTTCATGATTTAAAAGATATATAAAATATAATAGGTCGCCACCTAGAATCAGTAGGCAATAGCCTGAATTTAGATGAACATTTTCGCATTAGGAAAAAGAATGAAGAGAAACATATAATTAATTTTGAAACAAGTCAACAATTATACTACAATGTCCCATTTACATTAGAAGAATTTGATGCTGCGCTAAAAACTTGTAGTAACTCTGCCCCAGGAAAGGATAATATCTCTTTTGAACTCCATTATACATCTAAACATTAAAGCCAAAGATACTTATTAAAATTTTATAATCACTTATGGAAAAAGAAACTACTTCCCAAAGCATGGAAACATGCTATTGTAATTCCTATACCCCAAACCTGGCAAAGATCCAACATCAGCCAAAATAATTATAGACCTATATCACTAACTAGTTGTCTTTGTAAACTCATGGAAAAGATGGTAAATAATAGACTCATATGGTATTAGATAAAAATAAAGTTCTAGCAGCAACTCAATCTGGAAGTAGGAAAAATCATTCAACATTAAACTCATTAACATCACTAGAAGATCAAATCAAAAGAGGATTTGTACAAAAGAAAATTACTGTCGCAGTGTTATTCGACATTCAAAAGGCTTATGATACAACATGGAGATATTCAATCTTAAAATCTCTATATGACATAAATCTAAGGGTGAACTCCCAATTTTTTATACGACAATTTCCTAACAAGAAAGAACATTCAGACTAACATTGAAACGGGATTATCAGAAACATTTGAAATAAAAGAAGGTATCCCACAAGGCAGCGTACTAAGCAGCCACCATTATTTGCATTAGCAATCAATAAATATTGTTAAAATTTTGCCCTTTCCAAAAGATGTAAACAACAGCTTATATGTTGAGATTTTGCCATTTTTTACACTTCAAACAACCTACGCCACATCCAAAGAATTTTAAATATCTCCATAGCTAAAATTGAACAATGGGCATTATCTGTTGGATTTAAATTTTCTGTTGAAAAAACACAAGCAATAACATTTTATAAGGATCAGCGCTGGCTCAAAATCAAGTTATATCTCTTACCATGAATAACACTCCCATCCAATTTTATCCAGAAGTTAAATTCTTGGGCTTATATTTTGACAATCATTTGAACTGGAAGGCCCATGTGAAACATACCAAAGCAAAGGCCTTGAAAGCTTTAAATATATTAAAAAAATTAGCCCACACTTCATGGGGTGCTGATAGAGAAACATTATTGAAACTTTATAAGGCTACAGTTCTACCAATATTAGAATATGGCAGTCCAATTTATAGTTCTGCTAGTGAGACAAATCTCAAAATGCTAGACCCAGTGCATCATCTTGGGCTTCGTTTAGCCACTGGAGCATTCAAATCATCACCAGTCCAATCGTTGATTGTAGAAAGTGGAGAAATGCCACTATCTTATAGATTCAAAATAACAACGATGTGCAGAGCTTTAAAAATTGTAAATAGTCCAGCAAAAACCAAAGATTTATTTAAAGATCCAGATTGTTTCTGGAATACAAAAATTATCCCATCCTTCCCCGTTAGAGCTAATAGATTATTTAATGACAATGACCTTTATAATATTAAATTTTACAATTTTAGCAACAAATAATTGCCCCCATGGGTTGATAAGTGCTCCCCAGATATGTAGGAAATTGTGTACAATACCCAGTAATAAATTGAATAATCCCCTTGCTATGAAACAATATGCTCTGGAACATATCAAGATACACAATAATAATCACATATATACTGATGGTTCCAAAGATGATATGGGAGTTGGATTCGCTGTTTACGGAAACAATATAAAGATCCAAGTCTCCTTACAAAGCAAAGCATCAGTTATTCACATGCTGAATTACTAGCAATAAAAACAGCATTAACAACTATATCTGAAAACCAGTTTAGTGAAGTAACCATCTTTAGCGATTCACTAAGTTCAATAACTGCAATAAGCTCTTATACTCCAAAAAACAAAATTGTAAATGAAATTAGACATACATTACATGAAATGAAAAGACAAAAAATATCTATTACTCTATGTTGGATACCATCTCATATAGGATTAGAAGGTAATGAAAAAGCAGACACTTATGCAAAAGAGGCTAGAACACTCCCAATATCAGCAGAATTATTGCCACTAGAAGATTATATTAGGCACAGCAAGTCGGTTATTAAGAAAAAATGGCAAAATAACTGGGGGGAAAACCATCCTACCAATAAATTAAGAGAAATAAAAGAAACTGTAGACCCGTGGCCATCATCCTATCAGAAATACCGCAAGAATTCAGTAATATTGACACGGCTAAGAATTGGTCACACGAAACTGACACATGGTTACCTAATGAGTAACCCCCATGCCCCTATACCTATGTGCGGAAATATGTAATTGTACAAATACAGTAAAACATATTTTTAAAATCTGTCCAAAAATAAAAAACCCAGAGTTCCAAAAATATAAAACCCAAAAGAGAGATATATTCAGAAGATATTCTTTTAAAGAAATATTATCAGAAAGTGACAAATTTTCACTATTTAATATTTAAAATTCCTTAATTTAATTAATAATTTATACGATATAAAATATAATATAGTAATTTATAATATATTCCAGATAGTAAATATTTATTTATTTATTTATTTATTTTATTTTATTTTATTTTATTTTTTATTTTTTTTTTTAATTTATTTTTTTTAGATAATATATATTCCAGATAATAAATATTTATTTATTTATTTTAATAATAATTTTATACTGATTTTAAATAACATGTCTAATCCTTCGGGCCAGCCCTAGGAGAGTTAATATTAACTCAGTGGGTCTGGTTAAACTAAAGTTAAAAAAAAAAAAAAAACCAGATACTTGGCACTTCGTAACAATATATATATATATATATATATATATATATATATATATATATATATATATATATATATATATATATATATATATATATATATATATATATATATACTATATATAATATATATATATATATATATATATATATATATATATATATATATATATATATAGATATATATATATATATATATATATATATATATATATATATATAGAGAGAGAGAGAGAGAGAGAGAGAGAGAGAGAGAGAGAGAGAGTACAAAAACACCATTCAAAAACCTTATAACTAATTGGGATGCTTACCACATATATATTTGAAACGTTTTTCCAGCCGAAATTTTCTGTATATTTTACGTTCCATACCAGCTGTCAAAATAAAAACTGGAAAATTAATTTGTGTATCAAGAAAGTCCCGCGCACCAAAGCATTTTTGATGAAATTTAAATTCCTATTGTCATTTATGTAACGATATATTTTCCACCTAGATTATGGCTGTCAGTAATATTTTCAAAGCACCGATTGTTCAATATTTTACCTCTTTTCCATTAATACGTGGGCTTTCATTTACTTTTTTTATGTGTGTGGGAAAAGAGCAAACAGTAGTTTGTTCGTACACAGATAAATGCAGGCAGTATACACGATCATGCGCGAATATATATATATATATATATATATATATTTATATATATATATTATATATATAACTTGCTATACAGTACAAGAGAAAGACTACTAATACTTGAAAAGCATGAGATGAAGACCAATACCATTAAAGCATTCTAGGAGGAAATGCAAATCCTTAAAATTCTTCATGAAAGACAAAAAAAATTTCATAAGAAGATAACCGTCACAAAATGTGCGTGTGATGATGATTATCATTAGCTTATTTAATTATTCCTCTATTTTTTCTTGTTGTATTTCTTTCTTTTTCCCCTGTTTTATTCAATTACTGGCTTCCTCTCCCTTTGCTTCTTTTGACGCGCTTTAACCTTATTACCTTTAAGCAATAAAGGATTTTTTAAAATTTATTTTTACTCGTTTTGGATTTATTTGAAGCTGAAGAAAAACGAAAAAAACTATTGCAGGGGAAATTGCAACTACGAGCTTAACAGTGATAAGTTGTTAGGTGTTCATATTATTCATATAATATATATATATATATATTTATATATATATATATATATATATATATATATATATATATATATATATATATATATATATGAATACTCGATCACGAAGTATATAAAACGTGATGCTATGTATAAATAAAGGTTTTTTGCCACGAAGGAAAAAATGAAAAAAAAATGAAAAAGCGAGATAGCCGAATAGGACCGAAAGTACTCGGCTATCTCGCTTTGTCATTTTTTCCTTCGTGGCAAAAACCTTTATATATATATATATTATTATATATGGATAATTATCACAAAAACCCTGGATTCCATATAAATTATTCGAGCTACAAATGTCCTTAAATGTCTAATTCGCTCGGAATTAATATATCCACCTATATGTAAACCGATGGGGAATTTTTCAGTTGATAATAATTTCGTCCTCTCGTGGGTTCGAACCACCGCTGCCCAGCGGACAGAGAAGAATGATGGACGTCGCTGACGTTATCGATTAACTAAATAATTCCCTTCGGTTTACATATATGAAAAGATATTAATTCTGTAGTAGAGCGAATTAGATATTAAAGGACATTAGCTCGAATTATAATATATAATATAATTATATAATATTATATTATAATATATTATATATATATTATATATATATATATATATATATATATATATATATATATATATATGTGTGTGTGTGTGTGTGTGTGTGTATTATATGAAATGGATTTTATGGCATCTCTGTGATTCATATACAAGCACTAAACTACAAATGTCCTATAACATCCAATTCGATCTACTTCGGAATGAACATATTTTCATATATGTTAACCGATGGGGGAATTTTTTAGTTAATAAGAATTACGTCGGCTTATGGACTCGAACCACGGAAATAAGAAGTCAAGACGTACAGTAAAGTGCTTTAATCCACACGACCATGTTCGACGAATTTCTTATCGACTAAAAAAATTCCACTTCTGTTAACATATATGAGTATATATTCATTCCGAGGTAGAGCGAATTAGATATTAAAGTACATATGTGTCTTAGTGCATATATAGTATATTATATATATACACACGTATGCCACAAAATCTATTCCAAAAGGATATGAATTTAATTACGAGTTAAATTCCATAGTTCTTCTAATGAAAACGCCACCATCCAATTCATGACCAAGTCATAAAAATTAATGTTGCATGAATATTCTTGTCATAAGGACTGTAAGAATAAGACGGTGACATAATGACGGGAAAATCTAAAAACTGTAAGATTATCCATCGCCACTAAAATCTCTATAAGAGTTGGAAAGGATTCATCTATAGGTATCTTTCTCCTCTCCGAGTGTTAATAAAGCAACGCATCCTATATCCGTCTCCCCTCTGAGTGTTATGTCATCTATTTCTAAATTAAACGAAATGTTCATTCATGATACGGTGTTATTTATCTATCTAAATTTTTTAAGATGTTCTGAAAGCTGGCTGACTGTGACTTCAGGGACATCTTTTCTCTACAGGAGATCTTAGTTTGTTCACCTGTGTTTCAGCCTTATCCTTTAAACATTTCCCTTAAGGGAATGTACATTTCGTTTAATTTAGAAATAGAGCCTTTCGTGAACTAACCCTCAAAAGGAAGTTGAAAATTCCCCAATGAAACTGGATCTAACGACTCGGGCTATCACGATGCCTTATGCCTTAGTTGTCGATTTAATTATCGTCTGTCTCTCAACAAATCTCCCTCTGAAAAAAATGGATACGAACTGCAGTCTGGGAAATCCCTTCCTTCTTCTTTAGCATTTACTAACAGCGCATCCATGACAGGGAATGGAAATGAACATAAATAATGAATGTAAGTAGTCATACAAAACACGGGGTACATAGAGATGCGAATGTACGAATCATGCAAATATAAATTATGACTGCGGAGCGTGGTAAACAGAGAGACTACATATACGCCCTCGTTTCGTTCGAGGTAGAGATTATCTGCGTCAAATCCTCTTCCTTGAATGTGGCATAAATAACAGCTTCCCTGTTACGTGATGCAGCCTCCCTCGGCAGCAGAAGCGGACCTTCGCACATCAGATTAATATATCCATTAATATAATTGCTTTTATCTAAGTGCGATACTGTTCTCTATTATTATAGTTGTATGATTAAGTGTGCTTATGCGTATGCATGGATTCAAGCTTCTTCAAGTTATTTTGTCCTCAGTGCAAATCAAACCAGATGGTTTTCAATTTCATTTACAGGGTGATAGAGTCCTTCCGTGCTTTGTTTACATATTATTATTGTTATTATTATTATTTTTTTTTTTCTCTATCACAGTCCTCCAATTCGACTGGGTGGTATTTATAGTGTGGGGTTCCGGGTTGCATCCTGCCTCCTTAGGAGTCCATCACTTTTCTTACTATGTGTGCCGTTTCTAGGATCACTACTTCTGCATGAGGCCCGGAGCTACTTCAGCCTCTAGTTTTTCTAGATTCCTTTTCAGGGATCTTGGGATCGTGCCTAGTGCTCCTATGATTATGGGTACGATTTCCACTGGCATATCCCATATCCTTCTTATTTCTATTTTCAGATCTTGATACTTATCCATTTTTTCCCTCTCTTTCTCTTCAACTCTGGTGTCCCATGGTATTGCGACATCAATGAGTGATACTTTCTTCTTGACTTTGTCAATCAACGTCACGTCTGGTCTGTTTGCACGTATCACCCTATCCGTCCTGATACCATAGTCCCAGAGGATCTTTGCGTGATCGTTTTCTATCACTCCCTCAGGTTGGTGCTCGTACCACTTATTGCTGCAAGGTAGCTGATGTTTCTTGCACAGGCTCCAGTGGAGGGCTTTTGCTACTGAATCATGCCTCTTTTTGTACTGGTTCTGTGCAAGTGCCGGGCATTCGCTTGCTATGTGGTTTATGGTTTCAATTTTTCGTATTGCACTTACCTACATATGGGAGAGATGTTATTTCCATCTATCGTTCTTTGAACATATCTGGTTCTTAGGGCCTGATCTTGTGCCGCTGTTATCATTCCTTCAGTTTCCTTCTTTAAACTCTCCCCTCTGTAGCCATTGCCATGTGTCACGCTGGACTTATGTTCTTTAGTCTGTCTCATGTATTGTCCGTGCATTGGTTTGTTGTGCCAGTCCTCTGTTCTGTCTGTCATTCTCCTGTCTCTGTATATTTCTGGGTCTTCGTCTACTTTTCTTAGCCCTTCTTCCCATGCACTTTTTAGCCACTCGTCTTCACTCTTCACTGGTTTTCAGATATTGCCCCAGTGCTCTGTTCTCGGTGTTGACGCAGTCCTCTATACTTGGTAGTCCTCTCCCTCCTTCCTTTTGTGTTATGTATAGTCTGTCCGTATTTGCTCTTGTGTAGTGCTTTGTGTATTGTCCATATGTTTCCTGGTTTTCTGATCTATGCTGCGGAGTTCTGCCTTCGTCCATTCCACTATTCCTGCGGTGTATCTGATTACTGGCACTGCCCATGTGGTTTATGGCTTTTTATCATATTTCCGGCGGGTTGAGTTTTGACTTGAGTATCGCCTTGAGTCTCTGCATATATTTCTTTTTCCTGATCGTGTCCCTTCATCTCTTGTGTTTTATATCCCCTCCTTCCATATTCCCAGGTATTTGTATCCTGTCTCCATCTATGTGTTTGATGTTGCCTCCCATCTGGGTAGCTTTATCTCTTTCATTTCTCGTACTTTGCCTTTTTGTAGTTTGACTAAGG
Source organism: Macrobrachium nipponense (assembly GCF_015104395.2). Lineage (NCBI taxonomy): Eukaryota > Metazoa > Arthropoda > Malacostraca > Decapoda > Palaemonidae > Macrobrachium > Macrobrachium nipponense. Next base: position 28,854,899 of record NC_061097.1, read on the forward strand.
CGCATTTTTCTATTCCAAACTCCATCCTGATGTCCCCAGATACAATTCCTACAGTCTGGATTAGGGTATCTATTTCCTTGATGCTCTTACCATACAGCTTGATGTCGTCCATGAACATCAGATGGTTGATTCTGTTGCCTCTTTTCTTGAGTTGGTACCCGGCATCCATCTTCTGTAGTACTTTTGTCATGGGAATCATGGCTACTACGAAGAGTAGTGGGGGCAGTGAGTCGCCCTGGAAGATCCCTCTCCTGATATTAACCTCTGCTAGTCTTATTCAGAGCTTTGTTAAGTATTGTATTCCAGTTGTGCATTGTATTTTTTGAGGAAGCTGATGGTGTTTTCCTCTGCCCCATATATTTTCAGGCATTCTATTAGCCATGTGTGTGGGATCATGTCGAAGGCTTTCTTATAGTCTATCCATGCCATGCTTAGGTTGGTTTCCTTCTCCTACTGTTCTTCATTACCATTTTGTCTATCAGGAGCTGGTATTTTGTGCCCCTACACTTCCTTCTGCAGCCTTTCTGTTGGTGGGGAGGGGGGGGTGGTGTTTGTCTCCTCTAGGTAGTTGTATAGCCTTCACTGATGATACCCGTTAGTAACTTCCACATTATTGGTAGGCAGGTGATAGGCCTGTAGTTACTGGCTATAGTTTCCCTACTCTTGTGTATTTTTGTATTAAGGATGTTCTTCCTGTGGTCATCCATTTGGGTGCATGGTGATTTGAGATACAATGCTGGAGTTGTTCTGCTATTCGTGGGTGTAGGGCCTTGAAGTTTTTGAGCCAGTATCCATGGACTTTATCGGGATATGGGGCTTTCCAGTTTGGCATTTTCTTTAGTTGGTGTCTGACTGTGTCTGTCGTGATCTCTGTGAATCTTTGTTTTATTCTCCCTGTTTCTTCTTCCTTGACTTCCTGGAGCCATGTTGCATCTTTGTTGTGTGATACCGGATTGCTCCATATGTTTTCCCAGAGCTCTTACTTGGTTCGGCTTCAGGAATTTCTGGTGGGTGTCTTCCCCTCTTAGTTGGCTGTATAGTCTTTTCTGGTTGGTTCCGAATAGTTTGTTCTGTTGGTATCCCTTATTCCTGTTTCATGTACCGTGGATCTTATCTGCTTGGCCTTAAGCCTCTGTTTTACATCTTCTATTGTGTTGTTTAGTCCCCTCTCTTGTACTTTGTATTTCTCGTTGAGTTCCTCCTTGTTTTCTTGCTTCTTAGCCTTTTTTCGCCATCTCTTTCAGTTTACTCAAGTCAGATTCTCATCACCATGATTTGCTTTTCCCGGCGCCTTTTCCAAGGAGTTGCTGTTTTGGTTTTCTGTTGGGTTTGGTTGTGCTGGTGGTGTTGGTGTTCGAATCCCCATCAGTTCTGATACTAATCTTGCTTTTGCATATACCAAGTTATTTGTTTCTGTGATACTGGTGGTGTGTATTGTGCCCATTATTTCATTGACCTCACTTGTTTTCTCCCTTAATTTCTTGGTGTTGTAGGCTTTCATGGAGGGGATCTTTGTTCTCTCTGTATCTGGCTCCATCCATTGTCTAATCTTTTCTACCCATTCCGTCCTCTCTGTTACTTCGTCTGGTGTTTCTTCGTATTATTATTTTATTATTAGTTATTATTATTATTTTATTATTATTATATTATTATTATTATTGGTTAGTTATTATTATTATTTAGGAAAACGAAGAAGCACATTAGGATTGAGGGGCCAATTCAACATTTGAAAACAAACAAGGTTATGAAGGAAAATAGAAGTGATGGTAATGAATGTAAATAACTGGAGAAAAGAGTATTTGTATATAGATGGAAGAATAATAAGCATAGCTAGTATGTTTGAGTTTGCTTAGAAGATTATTGTTTCATCTCTCAGAAGTTCATATTCTTAGTGTTTAAGGTATATATATATATATATATATATATATATATATATATATATATATATATATGTATATATATATATTTATATATATGCTCATGTATATATATATATATATATATATATATATATATATATATATATATATATATATATATATATATATATATATATATATATATATATATAACCTTAAACACTAAGAATATGAAATTCTGAGAGATAAAACAATAATATTCTAAGCAAACTCAAACATACCAGCATATGTTTATTATTCTTCCATCTATATACAAATACTCTTTTCTCCACTTATTTACATTCATTACTATCACTTCTATTTTCGTTCATAACCTGAAAATAGATGGAAGAATAATAAGCATATGCTAGTATGTTTGAGTTTGCTTTTAGAAGATTATTGTTTTATCTCTCAGAAGTTCATATTCTTAGTGTTAAGGTTATTATATATATATTATATATATATATATATATATATATATAGAATATTAATATATATATATATGATATATATTATATATATATATATGTGCATGTATATATATATATATATATATATATATATATATATATATATATATATATATATATATATATATATATATATATATATATAACCTTAAACACTAAGAATATGAAATTCTGAGAGATAAAACAATAATCTTCTAAGCAAACTCAAACATACCAGCATATGTTTATTATTCTTCCATCTATATACAAATACTCTTTTCTCCACTTATTTACATTCATTACTATCACTTCTATTTTCGTTCATAACCTTGTTTATTTTCAAATTATATATATATATATATATATATATATATTATATATATATATATATATATATATATATATATATATATATATATATATATATATATATATATACATACACATGCCACATATATATAAATATATATATATATATATATATATATATATATATATATATATATATATATATACCCTTAACAACTAAAGAATATGAAATTCTGAGAGATGAAACAATAATCTTCTAAGCAAACTGAAACATACCAGCATATGTTTATTATTCTTCATCTATATACAAAATCTCTTTTCTCCACTTGTTGTTACATTCATTACTATCACTTCTATTTTTTCGTTCATAACCTTGTTTGTTTCCAAATGTCGATGACATCATCCTAATGTGCTTCATCTGTTTTCCTAATAATAATAATAATAATAATAATAATAATAATAATAATAATAATAATAATAATAATAATAATAATAATAATAATAATAATAATAATAATAATAATAACAATAATAATAATAATAATAATAATAATAATAATAATAATAATAATAATAATAATAATATGTAAACAAAGCACGGAAGGACTCTATCACCCTGTAGATGAAATTGATAACCATCTGGATTGATTTTGCACTGAGGAAAAAATAACTTGAAGAAGCTTGAAACCAGGCATACGCATAAACACACTTAATCATACAACTATAATATATATATATATATATATATATTATATATATATATATATATATTAAATATATATATATATATATATATATATATATATATATATATATATATATATATATATAGTATATATATACATATTAGTGTTAGAACAAGTGTGACACCAGAGGAAAACACGCCAAAGTTCTCTGCCTGTTTCATACTTCAGCCACTGAATTCAGAAAGAACCCACTATGCAGACAACTTCAACAAAATCTGCTGCTTTTAGACCTACTCTGGGTGCTCATCAACATCACGTTGGAATTCTGTCAGAACTGCTCCATGCATCTTAATCTTGCTTGCACACTGTTACCTTCTGGATAAGAACATGTAACTCAACTGCTCTTTACCCCTTATTATTCGGGACAGTTGTGGTTGCCTCAAATATGCCAGTTATTCAGTTATACATTCGATATATCATCCAATTCTCCACCATTCTCTCTATATGACCAAATCTTTAAAGAGTCCTATGGGCCATCTTTTCACATACACTCGTGGTTCTCGATTCTTCGAACACCCCCACATTTCGTATCATTTCAGTCCTTCTCGGAGTTTATAGCAGTAGTTTTTCCCTTTTCATTTGAATTTCATCGCATTCTGCATCCACACTGCAATTCCATAAAGGTGAGTTAGCTCAGTAATCCGTTTATACATCCGGCAACTTGCTGCCTTCCTCGCTTCACTTGAGATTCATCTCTTGTGTCCATCGTCATGTTTTACATTTAGTTTTATGTATCTGGACGAATAAAGCGCTTCAGCTCTGCCGTTTGTGCCAGTGTTAATCACACGGTCATCATGAGTTCCTTTGACATTCAAACCCTACTTTTGCACGCATCAAGTTTACAAAATTTGTCTCAAATACCCTTTAATGCATTACTAGTTTCTGGACTTTCTTATCATTGACTATCCATAGCAAAAACATTTAGATTATACATATAAAGTATGTGTAAGTATTGATAATATATTCGAAACAATTCGATTATTGAAATGTAAATTTAAGGGTATTTTTATATGAAATTCTTTTTAAACTTCTTTATTTATTTGTAGTTTTCTATTTAAATTTATTACGGCGTCAATAACCTAGATGTTTTGACACCAGTTTTAAGAGACATAGTCAATCAATCAATCAACACGTCATCTGCAATCATTAGCCATTCACCACTCGTCATGCACCCTCACAAGTTTGTACCTACATCGAATGCCTCTTCTGTGACTTCTCGTGTTACTACGTCCATAATTAAATGACCGTCGAAACATAACAAACCTTGTCTCTGACCACCACCGTCATAGCAAACCATTGAACTTTGCTTTTTCATGAGCGGACTAGCTTTACTTTCATTGTGTGAGCTTTTAGTTGCTCTGCTCTGTTTACCTTCAAAGTGATATGCAGCCAGCACCATGTATATCACACTAACATATAACATATATTATCGTCATCATCATCCGTTGTTAGTCCACTGCAGGACAAAGGCCTCAGACATGTCCCTCCACTCTCGTCTGTTTGTGGTCTTTCTATGCCATTCTATACCGGCAAATTTTCTTAGCTCGTCAATCCATCGTCTTCTCTTCCTTCCCCTGCTTCGTTTGCAATCTCTAGGGACCCGTATACATCAGTGTAGATAGTGCTGACCATACATAGGTGTTGAAGTTAACGTATTGTCGAATATCAAGCCACGGATCAGCTGGAGGATGATGCCTTTGACAGGAAGCAGTGGAGAAGGCGCATCAGCCAACCGACCCCTTAATGTAGGGATAACGGTGGGAAAGAAGAAGGTTAGCTAATCTCTCTAGACCTTGAGCTGTACGATCCCACCCGCCTTCAAACGAGAGGTAACCAGAACCTGTGTAATCTTACGTACATCGTCGAAGTGAGATAAAGGAAAGATATATTTCACAAGCCTTGGATAGCCACTCTTCAAAAACTTATCAAGGTAAATAGCGTAATTCATGAATTTACTAATATAACCTAATTCAAGGATACACCGCGTCATAATATATCACTTGCGATTTTGACGAAACCCTTTTCATTCATAGCTTCTCTCCAGCTCTGATGTCATCGCCTATTAAATCTCTTTTATGATTTCTCTCGGTTAGATTCATAAGAATATATTCTAATATTTTCCAAAGCGTTTGATAATTTCATCTGCGTGTATTATGTATTTTATGTGCGTATTTATAGATGTATATACGTATTTATGTATGCATTTATGTAAGAATAATTAAACTTTTAACTGAATACGATTCCAATAATTTGGGTACAATTTTGCTACTTAAAAAAAATGTGGATGAATTATGTCTCCAGTTTCCACCTACAGAATTTCCCAGTCTTTTCCGTTTTCATCCATACAATTATCTCTCTCTCTCTCTCTCTCTCTCTCTCTCTCTCTCTCTCTCTCTCTCTCTCTCTCTCTCAGGACAACCCGAATCGCTTCATCTTCGCGCCACGCGGGCTTTTATGAGCAAAACAGAGAAGGAAGTTATTTGTAATATTCCAAAGCAAATGAAGAACAGAGGGGGGCAGGCGGTTTAACAGCACTTTGTACGTTCATACTCACATTAGCCCAACTGCATATGAGGTGTGACATCAAGCATTTCATTGCTCTTGATGTACCCACACATGCATGCAGACCTAGGCGTGCGTGCGTGCATACATACAAGACACACGCGAACACGCACACATAGAGTAATATACTACACACCGATATATATATATATATATATTATATATATATATAGATATATATATATATATATATATATATATACATGTATGTGTATGTATATATCCACATATACACATGTATGTGTATATATACCAATAAATATATAAATATATATATATATATATATATATATATATATATATATAAAAAAAATATATATATATATACATTTATATCTATGTATATAATATATATATATATATATATGCATATATATGAATATTTAAAAATAATCCACAAGTAATATTTCAAAAAGCAGTTAGTCTACCTGTTCTTAGAAAGGAAAATACGACGAAGAACACGCTTACAAAAACGTTAATATAAGAGAAAATATTTCCTTGCGTTTTGAGATGGTCTGAATATGTGGAGAAAATGAGGACAATCCGTCAAACTGACAGATTTTGGAGAAAAGAAGAAAGAGGCCTTGGAAGACGTGAACCTCAGCTTCCAGGAAGCGCTCTAATGAATGCAAGAGATCAATCCCACGCGAGAGGGACGACTTGGGAGTAATTCCTAGAAATCCATTTTGCTTTTATTTACTCAAGTAATTGATTCTGTATAGACTGGTTAGTCAACTGTGGTGGAATGCATATTTATATATATACACGAGCTTGTTAGCATGCGCTGGAAACCGGTACCGTGCTGTATTCCTGATCCTCCTGATCCCCTACCTACCCTATCCCACCTGGGGTGAACAAACAGGTTTGCAGAAGGAGGGTGGTTGTCTCCCCTACCATCATGTTCCCCTACCATCATGTTCCCCTACCTATTCCGCCCACACCCTGGGCTGACAAACAGATTTGCAGAAGGAGGGTGGATGTCTCCTATACCATCCTCTTCCCTTACCTACTCCACCCCCACCAGAGGCGGACAAACAAGTTTGTACGGTGTGATTGACTGTGTCAAGTCTCCTCTACTGTCAACCGGAGGAGGAATTACAAGATCCACTCCTGTTTTATAATACATACACACACACACACACACACACACACATATTATATATGATATATATATATATATATATATATATATATATATATATATATATATATATAAACCATGTGGTAGGAGGGTTGTATAGGGCATTGCCTTTTTGGTTTCTTAACAACTCTTCAAGTAATGGCGTTGACAGTCATGCCACACACACACACACACATATCATATATATATATATATATATATATATATATATATATATATATATATATATATATATATATATATAATGTGTGCATGGATATATGCATGCGTTGTGTGTGCACTCACTTATCCAAACAACAGTAGACCTCATTGAAAACAATGGTCGCTGGCTGTCAACAGCGCTTAGCATTGAAATTTGCAAAGCCATTTATTACCACAAGAAACTTCACAAACAAACTCGTAAATCTAACGAGACGAAATAACATCTTTCAGCCTCTGGAAAATAGAAGGAGTTTCTTGTTAAGCCTTCGGTGCTGCCTAGGAAAAGAGAAGAAAAAAATAGACAGTAAATATGGAAAAAAACGTTTGAAAGAAAACCAGAAAGAAAAAAGTAGGCAATAAATATGAAGAAAAAACGTTTGAAAGAAAAACAATGATAGCAAGGAAATTGGATGAGTTTTTTCCGTGTTAAGTGTTTGATGTTGGCTATTAAAAGAGAAAGAATAAAATAGGCAATAAATATGAAGAAAATGCGTGTGTAAGAATAACAGTGACAGCAAGGAAATTCAATGATTGTCATAACATGAAAAACGTAAGCAAGGAAGACACAGGAACAACTACAAGACATCAGCTTGAAACCACACAGCAAGACAGAAAAAGAGCTGGCAGAGAACCTTGAAATAAGGAATAAACCTCGCAAAAGGAGAACAGAAGATCGAAGGGAAAGAACGAAAGAAAGAGAAAGAAAGACTTGTCCTTCCTCCGTTTGCATTCCAATCAAAACCGGGGAATTCCCCGGCCATGCCACAGATACCCATCCATCCTCAGCAGTGGCGTCAAGTGACCCTCAGTTTTCAGTCGACTTCATTTATCCCCTTCGGTAAATCAGGGAGGAGGGGAAAATTTGATGAATATGGCAATACAAACACAAACAAACAAACAAACACAAAGGCACACACGAGTTTGGATCAACAATGGTCCATGCATTTCAATACATTTTCATGTTTGGGTTCAGGTCAGCTGTTTATTTTATCTTATTTATTTAAGATTAACGTTATACTGGTTTTACCGGAAAGCTTTTTAATTTTTCTGTTATATCGTTGGATCATCCTTAACCATGACTTAAACCCAAGGGAGTGCCATAACTTGTTCTTGAGAACAAACTCTTTCTCGAAAACCAACTCATTCTTGAGAACAAACTTTTCCTTGGGAACAAACTCTTTCTCGAAAACAGACTCTCCCTTGACAACTAACTCATTCTTGAGAACAAACTCTTTCTTGAGAACAAACTTTCCTTTGAGAACAAACTCATTCTTGAGAACAAACTCCTTGAGATCGTTACTTGAAGTCAACAGGTACCTGGTCCTCGAAATCGCATCCTTCGTATTCTCTGAGACAGAAAAACCCACTGACTTACCCACGACCCAATATACAGAAGCGTAATTACCCCCGTAAAGAGATCGCCATTATTCCAAATATCTGGGACTTGCGTGATGGAAAAATAATCCACTTTATATGCGGCTGTAATGCTTCTGAAGGCGCGTGGGTGGGATCAGTCCAGCAGTTTAATTCTCCAATATATATGTGCATAATCATGCAAATGAAAGGTGGCTGTAATTAAACAAAATTTGTGTTGAAGATGTTGGGTCATTTTGACTTGTGGTCCTCTGTCACATTAACGGTGACCAAATGAAGTCGCTTTTTCTAGCTGCCTTGATGTCACCCTGTGACGTCATAATCGCTTGTTAATGAAGTTATATATAACATCTCACCTTACTGCAGAACTAGCAGAAAAGGATCATTATCTTGCCACTGAGAGGTTCATACGCCCCTTTTTACAGAAAACAATAGTTTTCTGTAAAAGAAAAACTATTTGGTGTCGGCTCTGACTGTCCGTCGCCACCTTTTCCGTCCCCCCATCAATCTTAAAAAAACTACTGAGGCTAGAGGCTTGAAAACCGTCCGCCCCCAGATCTAAAGAAAAAAAAACTACAGAGGCTAGAGGGTTGCAAATTGGCATGTTGATCATCCACCCTCCAATCATCAAACGTACGAAATTGCAGCCCTCTAAGCTCAGTGGTTTCTATATCATTCAAAGTTAAAGTTTGCCTTAATCGCACGTCTGGCAGCGCTATAGGACAAGCAACTACGGTGCCGTGATTGAAAGCTTCATGGTTCACAGCTCGTACAGAAAACGCAATTTCTTCGGCGCATTTTTTACTTGTTTCAATCTTATTGAGCTTTACGAAGACAATATCTGACAGAGCCCCACCCCGCCCACAATTCCCCTCCCTTCACCTCCATGCTTCACCCCCCGCCCCCACGCACCCCAGGCCTTCCACAACCCCCAAGGGTCGCTGCAGCAGTACTGAATAAACATGGTAACCGGAGACTTCCCAAACGAGGTCTCGCCGGGAAGGTCGATCGCTACCAACAGCTACTTCGCCTCAAGCTAATGCACCAGATTGGGACCGGGGTCTCATTTTGAGTACACTTGAATTTAAGGGGAATCCCGGGAATGAACATTTCAGTAAATTACTCTCGAGGACCTGCTAAGAAAAAAGTACGGTTAGACTTCCCCGAGAGAGAGAGAGAGAGAGAGAGAGGATTGAACTGCATAAAGAGTTCAAGCCAAAGCCCAAGCACTGTGGATCCATGAGGCCATTCAGCACTGAAACAGAAATTGACATTCTAAGGTTAGAAAGACGTAACAGGAGCAAAACCTCAAAAGCAGTTGCACTATCAATGAATTGACAGTAAGAGGGTGGAAAGTCAGATGGAAGAAAGAGAATATGAAAGCAGGTACAGTAAAAGGAATGAAAGGGGGTTTGAGGTGCACTGCTGGCATTAGCCCCTTACGGAGGAAAAAGAGAGAGAGAGAGAGAGAGAGAGAGAGGAAAGTATGCGTCAAATAAGTGGACTGGAAACAGTTTGGAAACCTCCTATTTAATAAAGGAAAAAGTAACTCCACAAATTGCAATTAGTGTCGGAAGTTTGCCGCTACAAGAGAGTTTGATGGTGTCCATGAAAATGCAAATGGCCACCTCGTCGCTTCCGATGTTATGAGGTCGTCAATATTGGAACATTTGTGTGTTTGGTTATGAATTCATGTCCGTCAGTTATTACTTGGAAACGGTTCATATAATGGGTACTGCTGTTGAGTAATAATATCAATAATTAATAATAATAAACAGTAAATATAGTGCTTTCACATCTTTAATTAATAATAATATTGATAACAATAAACAGTAAAAATATAATGCTTTTGCATTTTTCTATAATAATAATATAATAATAATAATAATAATATAATAATAATAATATAATAATAATAATAATAAATAAACAGTAAATATAATGCTTTCACATTTTTAAATATAATGATAATGAATAAAATAATAATAATAATAATAATAATAATAATAATAATAATAATAATAATAATAATAATAATAATAATAATACAAAACTTACTTTCACATTTTCAATAATAATACTATATAATATAATACTAATAAACAGTAAAATATAATGCTTTACATTTTTATATAATAATAATAATAATAATAATAATAATAATAATAATAATAATAATAATAATAATAATAATTAATCATAATATAAAAAAAATAAAAAATAAATAGTACATATAATGCTTTCACATTTTTAAATAGTCATTGTTATTTGTAAATGTTCCATACAATATGCACTAACTACTGAATAACAATAGTAAGGATAATAAACAGAAAACACAGCCACAGAAGGAATAAGCCCACAGCATCCCCACAGCCTATAGGGAGGGAGGAGGGATTCCCACAAGAACGCCGCCACAGCTGTTTATCCCCAGCCGGAAGCGTTCGTTGTGACATTGCAAGCGCTGCAGAGCTTGATGTTATCAGTTGAGCTTCGTCATTTTTTTATCTAATGCACTGCAGCGCCAATTCCCTTTTTCCATCACCCTGAATTCTACGCGGAAATTTTTGCTCGTACTAAAGTTAGCGAAAAAATTCGGTCAAATTCGAGAGGATGACACATTGACGGAAGACCCACACACTATAAAAAAAACGCAAAAATTTTTGCCGATTTACTGTAACAGATATATATACAAATATTTGTATATATATTCTTTTTCACCGTGCTCCCTTTTCCATTCGGCGACGGAGGGGATACTAGAGCCTTTTTTGGTTTCTCAGCGTATCATTCAGGCGTGAGACTGGCCCTACGGCCTTTCTCTTGACCCTAGCAGATGCTGGTATCCATTGGCGAACTTATTTGGTCTGGGAACAAACTCTGTTCCAGCAATCATTAGTCGAGCACTGCACCACTTTATACACACATTTACCATTAAAGGGAAGGTGTCCTGAAGGTAGTCTTGTGGATAAAAAAAGTAAGTCCTGGAAATAAATTAGTTTCGACAAGGAAAGCTAATTCGATCAACTGTTTACTAAGAAGCAGTTAGAAGAGAAGTTTAAGAGTAGCAGGGAAAAGCTGAACGTGGCGAACATGAACCTAGAATGAGCTACTATGAGAAGCGGCAGAGACGTAATTTGGAGGATACTGACGATTCATGGCACTAATGATACGTTGCTGAGAGCGATTTAAAGTTTTTATGACGACAAGGGAAGCGCGATTAAAAGTTTCTATGATGAAAGTGAACCACTGGCTAGATGAGAAAGTGACTGGTTTGGTGTGAAACTAGTCCAGGGACCAGTGTGTATTATGTCTCCGTGAAATCAGAAGAGTTTGAAAACTGCATTTGGAAGAAAAAGTTGAACTGGATCTGGATAAAAGTTTGTTCATCATGACAGTACATAAATGAGGAAGTTGGAGCGCGGAATATTTTTATGGATGAAATGGAAGATCCATATAGATGATTTGGACTAAATATGATGGATGTTAGTAGGAAGAGAGCGAAGAGACAAAATGTGATTCTCATAATAGTAGGTGATGTAAGAAAAGTAGCAGACAGAGAAAGAGAGAAGCAGGAGAAAGCGCCGGGATTAATTCGGAACTGCACCTTTTCCCAAAGCCTGATGATCTACCATTCTGACTTAGTAAAAAAAAAAAAAAATCACGGCAATTTCGGAGGAGAAAAACAGGCACTAGTAAAGGAGTTATTTATAAGGTTTTCCAAGCACTCTGAAGTGATATAGTCTTAAATACGTAATATATTCTGAACATTTTAGAACATTTTCTTTTTATACCAATAATTTTCGTCTCACATCATTCAGTGGAAGGACTCGACTCCCTGAATACGAAAAAGCAAAACCCACAAACCCCCGAATGTCCGCGAAGCCATAAAACCCTCCAGGTCGAAGAAAGTCTAATCCCGAACTGAGGCTTCTTATCTCATTTCCCACTCCCGTCATATCGGGCATCAGATGTGCCAGGACTGTGCCCAATAACATTTGGGGCAGCGACAAAATTCCATTTATTTGGTTAATGACATTTCTTTCCGGCTGATTGAACCGGGGCGAATGATGCGGACATTTCATAACGTTAATGACAGACTGCAACTGACTGATGATACTGCATCTGATTTGGATTCCGAACCTTTCATCAAAAGGTTCACGCTTTCGCCATGAGCAGCTGTTTAACAATTACGGATTGTAATGAATTCCAGACGAGAGTTCATATATTATCGTTACTGATTGTGAACTCTGTACCTACACTAATTGCGTCGTTAATATTAGTTTACGAAGTCACATACGCGAAGACAAAAAAAAAAAAAAAAAAAAAAGTAAAAACAATGAAAAAATATTAGTCCATCTACGATGAATTATTCTCGGCCCTTTTCGTATGATCTTATGTTCTGCACTCACATTTGACAGGAGTGTTGTAGACTATAGTAGATTCACATCACCCGTGCATCTGATCTCTAGGTCAGTCCCTTACGACGCTCCTGATTGGTTATTGATAGGCCAATCACAGGGCTGGAATCTCTCAGTCTCTCGAGAGTGTTTACATAGGCAGGAAGTATGTTCCACCTCTCCTGAGGGATATGTCTTTCAAAAGTATCCCTCAGGAGAGGTGGAACATACATCCTGCCTATGTGACGGAGGCACGGAAGACGAGGAGAGTGATCAAGTGAGGAGTTGCAAAGGGTTATGTAGGAGGTTGACTGAGGAAAATGAAATATAGGAATGTGAAGGAAGAGAGGTAAGTCCCTTTCTCTATCTTAGAAAATTCTCCTGAACAGCTGATCAGATGATTTCTCCAGTACGTTACGAATAGTCTTAAACGTTTTCTTTATCAACGTTTTATGTTTGAAGCAAGAGAAGCTTTTTGAATATTTACCAGGCTAGAGTTATATCTTGTCGAGGGCAAAAGGAATTTTTTATAGGAAAAAATATATATAAGTATATATATATTTTTTTCCTATGAAAAAAAAATTATTTATGATGATAAAGATTCACTTCTCGGTATAATGTGGTTCGGATCCCACAATAAGCTGTAGGTCCCATTGTTAAGTGACCAATTGGTTTCTAGCCACGTCAAAACATCTAATCCTTCAGACCAGCCCTGGGAGAGCTGTTAATCGGCTCAGTGGTCTGGTTAAACTAAGATATACTTAATTTTTTCCTATTATATATATATATATATATATACAATATATATATATATATATATATATATATATATAGATATATATATCTTAAAGGCACAGTAATGGGTTGCTGATCTTAGCTCTCGCTGGTTAGAGACAGTCGCAAAACACTGGATTCCTCGAAGATGCTGAAATGAAAAATAGACAGGATAGCTTTCTAATGCACTTTGTGGTCAGTAACACGCCTCGAAGATCACGAGTTACAGGCATGAAGCATTCATGCCTATTGTTTGCCAATCAGTGTGTGTGTGTGTGTGAGTGTTCATAACGAACAGAAAATTACATTTAATCTGGAGAACAAGTGCTAAGGGGGGACTCACTGATTGTGATTCACAGTGTGGAACATGCCTGGAAGAGATGTTGCAAGTCCGTCGGACAAGGTAACGTAAGAGAGAACTTTGGAAAAGTTAACATTTGAAGTGACCATTACTTGTGTCTGGAGAAAGAAAAGTGGGGTGCGGTACACTTTCCTTATTGACTAACTTCAATATTTAAGTGATGTCATAATTATGGTCTCTTTATTTCAGATGGATTCGAAGTCACCCATTGGGTTTATTCTCTGACTGGTTTTGACTATTAATAAACTATTAATGTATGGACACAGAGGGGAAGAGGGGGTACTTGCTTAAATATGATTTTGAGAGGAATATGATAGTTTAACATTTCTTTTGAGTCAGAGTTAATTAATTTTAATACATTTTAGTGTTAGCTAAGTTTGGGAAATAAAAAGTATATTTTTGTAGCACGGGAGTTAAACTTGCCTAGTCTGTCTTTCAGCCAACTCCCGAGAGGATATGCAACGGAACACAGATAGGTTAAGTTGCCAGTTAGTTGTTTTGTTGCATTTTGTTTAAACTAGTGTCACTTGACCTTAAAAATCCCTAATATATATATATATATATATATATATATATATATATATATATATATATATATATATATATATATATATATATATATATATATATATATATATATATATATATACACACACACACACGTCTCAGTGAATTCAATGTAATTTTTCTATTTTTATTCTTGTTCATTTCTTTTATCCGCCTTTTTTTAAGGCCTGGTCAGTTATTTATCTTTTTCCAATTACAAGGTCATTCTTTGAAGCCATTTCCAAGATTATTTTTTTATGGATAGCTTTTCGTGCACTAAACTAAATTGAGTAAAATGCAGCATCATTACAAGTAACGTTAACCCTATGATGAAAAGAGGGTTGAATGAAAAACAAATTTACCAACTGAACAAGTTCTCCTTATCATAATATAAACAAATGACCCCATCTCCACACGACGTTGGGTCCATAACTTCATTTCTATATACATTTCGAAACATTTCGCCAACTAGCCGCAGCACGTTCCAGACTTTGGCTCAAAAGTATGTTGGGCAACATTTAGATCTGTGTTGGGCAGACGAGGAATTTCAATTCGTGTTGGTTGGGCACAAGCCTCAGGTCTACACCAGGGCCTCCTGTTTAATTTAAAAGCTAATCAAGATTAAGCAGAACTGTTTAAAACAAGCCTTCGAAGAGAGAGGAAAAAAAACCTCGAGCAAGATGGAATGGATAGGATTATAAGATTTATAAGATTTAAGGAAAAGGCCAAGCACTGGGATCTATGAGGTCAATCAGCCGTGAAAGGAAAATTGAGAGTAAAGGAGTTTTGAAAGGTGTAACAGGAGGCAACCATCGCAGTTGCACTACGAAAACACCGTTAAGAGAGGGTGGAAAGTGAGATGGAAGAAAGAGAATATGAACGGAGGTGCAGTAAAAGAAATGAAAGAGGTTGCAGCTGGGGATCGATGGCACGCTGCAAAGAACCTTAAGTAATTCCTACAGTGCACTGCTTAAGGTACACTGATGGCACTACAACCCTCCCCCACCCCCTTGGAAATATGATGTGATTTACTTATGTATAGGAAAACAAATTTGAATGACACTGACCGTAAGGGGGGGTGGGGGGGGGGGAGGGGGTGGCGAATTATATTTTTGACTTCGTACCACTCGGATCTAAATTGAGATTTGTGACATTGCCATCAAGCTTCTCGGTCACTTGGTACCCTTACTTGCATTTTCAGTTTTCTGTCAAAGAAAACTATTGAGGAGACTATTTGTCTGTCCGTCCGCACTTTTTCTGTCCGACCTGAGATCTTAAAAGAAACTACTGAGGCTAGAGGGCTGCAAATTGGTATTTTGATCATCCACCTTTCAACCAACAAACATACCTAATTTCAACCCTCTAGCGGCCTAGCCTCACTAGTTTTGATTTTATTTAAGGTTAAACTTAGCCATGATCATGCCTCCGGCACCGTTATAGAGCCAAAAACACAGGCCATTTCCGGGCCGTCACTGAAAGTTTAATACAGCACTATACGCTGTACAGAAAACTCGATTGCGCAGAAGAAACTTCGACGCATTTTTTCACTTAAAATACATTCACATGAACAACGTGCGAACATTAAAAATTGAAATCACAATCCCTGGGACATCGACTGCAGAAAACGTTCCTTCAATTTTCAAGGCAATATGAATTCATAAATCATTTTTATTTCGAATATTTGTTAAGTGACTCGATGCAAAAAAAGAGTGACAGGCGCAACCACTTTACTTCCAAGAGACCTCGATGGCAACGTTGAGTTGAGTTGAATACAGAATTAAAACCAACTACCAAGCACTGGGACCTATGAAGTCATTCAGCACTGAAATGGAAATTGACAGTAAAAGGTTTGAGAGGTGCAACAGGAGGTGAACCTCAAAGCAGTTGCTCTATGAATCAAGTGTTAGGAGAGGGTGGAAAGTAAGACGAAGAAAGAGAATATGAGAGGAGGTACAGTAAAAGAAGCGAAAGGCGTTGCAGCTAGGGGCCAAAGGCACGCTGCAAAGAACCTTAAGTAATGCCTGCAGTGCACCGCATGAGGTCCACTGACAGCACTACTCCCCTACGGAGCTGAAATACTGAGAGACAGTAAATTTTAAACCACTAGATCTCCAAAGGTACCTAATGTAGATACAATTTTTTTTCTCTTTTATTCCCAGTTTCCTCTTGTCTTGATTCGCAATCTTTTATAATTATGATTATCATTAATCCAACGTTAGTTTTGAAAAATGTAGTGTTTGTTTGTTTGTATGGCGTTTTAACGTTGCATGGAACCACTGGTTATTCAGCAACGGGTACAACGGCTTTACGTGACTTCCGAACCACGTCAAGAGTGAACTTCTGTCACCAGAAATACACATCTCTCACACCTCAGTGGGTTGCCCGAGAATCGAACTCGCGGCCGCCGAGATGGTAGGCCAAGACCATACCGACCACACCACTGAGTCGCTAAGGTAGGGTTGGCTCTTAAAAGTTCTACAAAGGTCAAACATTAAAAATATAATTTTTCTCTCTGCCTTTCATTATCTCACTATCATCATCCGAATTCCAACCAGAAACTTAATACCATTAATCAGAGAGAGAGAGAGAGAGAGAGAGAGAGAGAGAGAGAGAGATTCCTTCAGAAGTTCCCGTCTCCTGCATCTCATCTCAAGCATGAAGAAGTAGTACCGTGACATTTGCTTCGAATGAGAGCAACAACGAGACACCTGTCCCCCCCCCTCCCCCTTCCCGAGGGGAGGGAGATAATCTCTGGTCCTCTGCACTCAAACAGCAAAGAGTGGACGGCTGTAATTAGAAGTAATTGGGAGTAATTAAACACAGAAGGGTGGGAGTAATTACATCCCGCTTTTAATTGAACGAGAGACACTGTCTTTAATGTGAAGGAAAAGTTCTCTTTTCTTTACCGGTAAATTTCTCTAAACATTATAGATGCACATAATGTAAAGAGGAATTTTACTTATACCTCTCGTGACAGCCCTTTGGGTAAAGAGCTTCGCTGTATGTCCCGACTTGGCCGAGTGCAATTCCCCCTTGGCTACCAATCTGGTGGTCCGAAGTTCGATTCTCGGCTCGGCCAACGCGGAACCAGAGGAATTTATTTCTGGTGATAGAAATTAATTTCTCGATACAATGTGGTTCGGATCCCACAATAAGCTGTAGGTCCCCTTGTTAGGTAACCCAATTGGTTCCTAGTCACGTAAAAATATCTAATCCTAGGAGAGCTGTTAATCAGCTCGGTGGTCTGGTTAAACTAAGATATACTTAACTTGTACGTCCTGAATTCTTTGTTCTGTGGTTCGTGCCCATGAGCCGACGAATTTCTGACCAACTAAAAAATTTCCCTTTTTAGAAATTTCTATAAAAAAAAAAACGTCTTTAATATTTACGACCTCATTACACCGTCGGTGACGCCACATTTGCATTTTTATAAACATCGTCCAACTCTGGGCCGATGGCAAGCGACGCTCGCTAATTGGAAGATGCTCCCTTCATGAACTTCATTTTTCTGATTTTTCATATGCATGTCTCTCTCTCTCTCTCTCTCTCTCTCTCTCTCTCTCTCTCTCTCTCTCTCTCTCTGAATCATTTAAAATCCTGTGAGTGTTTGCTAAAAGCATTTAGAGGTGATGTATGTAGGCCTAGCAGCCATCTAACTTCACATTTTGTTCCCAATTCACATTCATTTAATTGATAATTCAGAGAAAACGAAAACTATACATACATACATACATACGTATGTATGTATGTATATATATATATGTGTATGTATATATATATATATATATATATATATATATATATATATATATATATATAATTTTCGTTTTCTCTGAATTACCAATTAAATGAATTTGAATTGGGAACAAAATATGAAGTTAGATGGCTGATTACAAAGGCCTACCCTTTGCTGCTAGGCCTACATACATCACCTCTAAATGCTTTTAGCATTTAGAGGTGTAATGCGGTCGTAAATATATAACAAGTTTTTTTAAAGAAATTTCTGCATCTTCGTCAACTCTTTTGACGGAACGTTTTGCAGAAGGGGAATTTTTTAGTTGATAAGAAATTCGTCGGCTCATGGGCGGGAACCACTGAACAAAGAATTCAGGACATACAGCGAAGCTCTTTACCCACAGGGCTATCACGAGAGGTATAAGTCACATTTCTCTTTACATTATGTGCATCTATAATGTTAAGAGAAAATTGCACGTAAAATAAAAAAGTGAGAGAGAGATTTTCCTCCACATTAAAGACAAAGTCTTTCGTTCAATTAAAAGTGGGACGTAATTAATCCCACCCTTCTGTGTTCAAATAATCCCAATTACTTCTAATTACAGCCGTCCACTCTTTGCTGTTTGATTGCCGAGGACCAGAGATTATCTCCCTCCCCTCGGGAAGGGGGAGACAGGTGTCTCGTTGTTGCTCTCATTCGAAGCAAATGTCCCGGTACTACTACTTCATGTTTGAGGTGAGATGTAGGAAATGGGAACTTCTGAAGGAATCTCTCTCTCTCTCTCTCTCTCTCTCTCTCTCTCTCTCTCTCTCTCTCTCTCTCTCTTCGATTAATGGTATCAAGTTTCTGGAAGGAATTCGGATGATGATAGTGGGATAATGAAAGGCAGAGAGAAAAATTCTCATTTTATTGTTGCTAGCCGACATTTTTTTTTTCGTTTTCAATGAATTATCAAGTGACTGAACTTCAAGTGGCAAGAAAATGTCAAGTATATATATTTATATATATATATAATATATATATATATATTATATATTATATAATATATATAGATATATATAGATATCTATATATATTATGTATATATATATCTTAATATACTATATATAGATGATAATTATATGATATATATAATATATATATATATATATATATATATATTTAGATATTTTTGTATATATATATATATATATACCAGATATATATATCCCCTATATATATATATATATATATACATATATATATATATATATGGGCACCGTGGCCGACTGTTGCAGTGAACTGCTCACGTTTGATAGGTTCATGTTTTGTTCCCAGCCTACTGCTCATTAATTTAAATTACCACCAGCATCTGCCGAAATGAAAAAAAAGTCAGTGAGTATGGCTAGCAACCTCATCCCTACTTGCTTTCTGAGAAATCAAAGCACAATACGTTCGCGTTTGTTTTGGTGCTCATTTAACCCTTAAAACAAAGGAGTTATGTATGGTCCTTATATCTGACACATGAGAACATAGTTCCTTAGAAACATATTTTATTGTTAACTTACTGATCAGAAAGTTGTCAAAATACTTATTTCAGGTAATTTTATGCATTTTATACAATTCGTTATTGATTATTAGTTGTTTAAAGAATAAGTAATGAAGAGAGATTAATCATTATTGTTCCCTCCGCCTTCATATAATGATATCTAAACCCCAAATGGGGAGAGTTTCTATGGAAAGAGTTTCGATACTTCGCAGGAGATCAATTCAATTGTCGTCAT
>NC_061097.1:28875652-28883152 GCF_015104395.2 Macrobrachium nipponense
TTTATGGTTTCATTTTTCGTATTGCACTTCCTACATATGGGAGAGATGTTATTTCCGTCTATCGTTCTTTGGATATATCTGGTTCTTAGGCCTGATCTTGTGCCGCTGTTATCATTCCTTCAGTTTCCTTCTTGAGCTCTCCCTCTGTAGCCATTGCCATGTGTCATCGCTGGCTAATTCTTTAGTCTGTCTCATGTATTGTCCCTGCATTGGTTTGTTGTGCCAGTCCTCTGTTCTGTCTGTCATTCTCCTGTCTCTGTATATTTGTGGGTCTTCGTCTACTTTTTATTAGTCCTTCTTCCCATGCACTCTTGAGCCACTCGTCTTCACTGGTTTTCAGATATTGCCCCCAGTGCTCTGTTTCGATGTTGACGCAGTCCTCTATACTTAGTAGTCCTCTCCCTCCTTCCTTTCGTGTTATGTAGAGTCTGTCCGTATTTGCTCTTGGTGTAGTGCTTTGTGTATTGTCATATGTTTTCCTGGTTTTCTGATCTATGCTGCGGAGTTCTGCTCCTTCGTCCATTCCACTATTCCTGCGCTGTATCTGATTACTGGCACTGCCCATGTGTTTATGGCTTTTATCATATTTCCAGCGTTGAGTTTTGACTTGAGTATCGCCTTGAGTCTCTGCATATATTCTTTCCTGATCGTGTCCTTCATCTCTTGGTGTTTTATACCCTCCCCTTCCTTCCATTATTCACCCAGGTATTTGTATCCTGTCTCATTTATGTGTTTTATGTTGCTCCCATCTGGTAGCTTTTATCCCTTCAGTTCTCGTTACTTTGCCTTTTTGTATGTTGACTAAGGCGCATTTTTCTATTCCAAACTCCATCCTGATGTCCCCAGATACAATCCTTACAGTCTGGATTAGGATATCTATTTCCTTGATGCTCTTACCATACAGCTTGATGTCGTCCATGAACATTATTATTATTATTATTATTATTATTATTATTATTATTAGATGATATTTGATTACTAACATGAGTGGCATATACAGATATCATTGGATCTCTGCTAGATACTGACCCCTAACAAAGTTCGGGGGTCCCCTTTTCTAGGACTAATATTTCTTGGGGGGGTCATTATATTCAAGACATTTGCAGTCTTTTGTTTCTGTTTTGACGGTCATCTCAACGGTGGATACACCCTGGGTTCTCTCTCGGTGGTATTGGTTAAAACCCGTAAGGGGTCACTATCTAGTTCATCAGTTTTTTTTCCACTTCTAATGCATTTTCTAATATACAGTCAGGATATTTCACTTTTTTTACTTTATTCCTAATCTCATCAATTTCATCATCAATGTATTCCGGACGTATATATTTATACGTTATGTTCTTAAAAACACAGACGCGAGCAGATAATTGCCCAACCTTTGCACTCTAGAGAAGCAGCATTTGTTTGAGACTCTGCTCATTCTCTTTTTGGGACGATGGCTTGTTTATTGCCCCGAGAATATGCGCGGCGTGTGCGAAATAAAAATGAATACTCGAGAACATTATGACTTTTCATTTTTTACTGTAAAGTTAGAAGTGATGACGGACAATTAACCCAAGGGGATCGCCGGGGTTAATTGATTCAGTACAAACGTTTGTTAGTTAAATGCATTTCTGTGCATCGCTCCAGGGCAACAGGTAGCGGTTGAAGTTTATATATATATATATATATATATATATATATATATATATATATATAATATAGATATATATATATATATATATATATATATATATATATATAGTGTGTGTGTATGTATGTATGTATGTATGTATGTATGTATGTATGTATGTATGTATATGTATATCCATAAACCACAGTAGAGGGGTATATAAGTATATTCTACATTTTTAAGTTCACACTGAATGCAAAATTTTGTTGTTGAAGATTAAAAGCTGGCCGTAACAAGTATATAAAAGAAGTTGATAGGCCTTTATATATAAAAACAAAGAGAGGGGGAACGGGGTTACAGTTTATTAATCTACGTGACTTATTCTTTAAGCATAAGTGAGCTAAAGAGATGAGGAAAGAGGATCAAGGTATAATCCTGGGCGGAGATTTAAATTCCTTGTTGATTTGGCTTCTTTTTTCCGTGATCTTTGACCCTCCAGATTATCGAGGAATTATCGCAGTTAATAGCAAGGCCTGTCTTAAGCCAATGATCCGCAGTGCCGTTATTTGTTAATCCTCTTGAAATGGTATATTTGTGCTGTGAGTCCATGTTTATCGAAGCCACGTCAAAAAGGAATTTAAATCTCCACCCAGGATTATACCTTGATCCTCTTTCCTTTTCTCTTTTGCTTAAAGAACACGCCCCCCAGATTAATAAACTGTAATTCCGCCCCCCCCCTTTCTGTTTTTGTGTATAAAGGTCTGTCTGTCAACTTCTTTTATATTCTATCCAGTTACGGGCTGCTCCAGGAGCAAGAACTCGTGCCAGCACAAGGCTGGCTTAATCTTCAACAACAATCTTTATTTTCAGTGTGAACTTGAAAATGCAGAATTAAACTACGAAAGTACTTATTCCAAGTCTCTGTTCCTTCGTGCTCCATTGGATATATATATATATATATATATATATATATATCTATATATATATATTATATATATATATATATATACATTATTATATATATATACTATATATATATTACTATATATATATATATACTATATATATATATATATACATATTTATATATATATAGATGTATTATACGAATATGATATACGAATATATATATATATATATATCTATATATATATATATATATATATATATATATATCTATATATATATATATATATATATATATATATATATATATATATATATATATATATATATATATATACACACACATCACGAAGTACTTTATTACTATTTTTATTTGGTAAAAACCTGGACTGAACTCTTATCAAAAGTACATTTAAACCAAGAATGCAATAGGTTGTCTGCGATGCCTACACATACATATGCATGCGTGCGTGCGAGTGTGTGTGTGTGTGTGTTTGTGTGCGTTAGATTTTGTGCGCATGTGCGTGTGAAAGAACAGATCTACTATTTGAAATGCAAAGCTTTGGGGATTGGTATGGAGCTTGAAATTGCTTTATGGCATGGGTTATATATTGGAGTTCTTTCTATTTTTGGTGGAATCACAAGTTTCAATGTCAAAATCTGGCGACTTTCCAAAGATTAACGCTGTTAAGGACCACGATTTTTTTGTCGGTGGAAATACCGTTGTGTGTGTGTGAGTGTGTGTGTGTGTATGACATCTGGTAAATCCACGGTCCTTTTACTGCATCGTTTATTTTAATCCACGTTGTTTATTTCCGGCGGTGATGATTGCAGTTGCAGCGATGTGCGTTTCGATCAATCAATTACGACTGATTGTAATCAATGACGTACATTCGCAGTTATTCAAGTATCGTCATACTTAATATTCGGTCTGAACTGTCCGAGGCATACTTAGAAATAAAGTAGTTAATCTGACCTATTTTTAAGTAAAATCAAATGTCCGTAGACACTTATGAATACAACAACGTTAGTATCGTTTCTCTAAATAAACATGACCTATTCTTAACAAATATCAAATGACAGAAGACATATTCATAAATAAAGCAATGTTAGTATTGTTCCTCTAAATAAACATGACCTATTCTGAACAAATATCAAGTGTCAGGGGACGTATTTATAAACAAAGAACGTTAGTACTGCTTTTTCTGAATAAACATGACATATTCTTACGAAAAATGCAATGTCAGAAGACATATTCATAAATAAAGCAATGTTAGTATTGTTTCTCTAAATAAACATGAACTATTCTTGAGAAATATCAAGTGCAGGAGACGTATTTATAAACAAAGCAACGTTAGTACTGCTTCTTCTGAATAAACATGACCTATTCTTAAGAAAAATAAAATGTCAGAAGACATATTCATAAATAAAGCAATGTTAGTATTGCTTCTATAAAGAAACATAATCTATTCTCAAGTAAAATGAAGCGCCAGGAGACGTACTAAGAAATAAACCAACGTTAGTATTGCTTCTTTACCTAAACCTGACCTACTATTAAGTAAAATGAAAGGCCTATAACATATCTTCAAATAAAGGAGAGTTAGTCTTGCATCTCTAAGGAACCTTGACCTTTTCATGCAAAATATATGCTTGAAAAAGGTGCACCAAATCTTTTGTGCTCGATTTTTCATCTGCTTTTCAATGCAGTTTTTGGGGGAAACAACTAAATCCCAGACACTGGGATTCCTTCGCGAGTCGTTTTTGAAAAATGTTTTCCGTTTTCTTGTTATTGCTACGCTGCCTGAATACCCAAGGAAAAGAGGATTATTATCGATATATTTTTCCAAAGGCATCGACGTCTTTCAAAGTGTTTTGCGGATACACTGCAGAGCATGACCCGAATCCCTTAGATTGACCCAAGCTTGCTTCTTCCTTTTATGTATGAGAAGCATTCTTTTTCTCTTCATTTCTTTGAATTTATCTATTTATTTATTATCAATCATTCGTTTTATTTATCTATTTATTTATTATCAATCTTTTTTTATCTATTTATTATCAATTATTTTTCTCTATTTAATATCAATCATTTTTTTCTATCTATTTATTCTCAATCATTTTTTTTATCTATTTATATATTATCAATCAGTTTTAAATATTTATTTATTATCAATCACTTATTTATCTGTTTATTTAATATCAGACTTGTCTTTTTGCCCCGTGGCGGCATTGATTGCTACGTCAAAATACCTACCATCAACACCTGAGGGCCTCGACGGGATAATGAAGTGAAACCTTCTATAAGTTTTATTATTATATGACACTCCAGCATCTCCTAATTTTCAAGTTTTCGTAAAAAAGTATATGAAAAGGGGCTGAGACATTTCAAGAACTCTAGTTTTCTTTGTTCATTTCGCATTCCTTAATTCATTTGATTCAACTAAATCTTTTATAAATTTTTCTTACACAGGAATCGAATCGGGGTAAGAACAACTGATTAACTCACTTCTTCAGACTGGCGTCGCTCATTAAGACAAGGAATAAACAGTTTGGTGTAAAAAAGGGGAAAACGTAACTTTACACAATTTCTTTCAGGAAACATGCCATTAATCCACACGTTTCAGAAAAATTTGCATATTTTACGTTAATAAGATAATAAGACAGTATATAAAAATGGAAGCAATTCATTCTGTACAGATTTAAGGTGGCGTGGATGGAAAATAGTGCTATTATCTTCTTCCTGTTCTCAACAAGGCGTGACCAACCTCCAGCTTACTCTGGGAACGTGCAAAAATCTACAGTCAAATAGAGCGTTTTTCACCAACGAAAATTAATATAAATATGCTATATTTTTAATTAGAAACAAATTTTTTGTACTGTTTAATATGCACATTATTTATTTTGTACATTTTCATTGCAATAATTAAGCCATAAATATCCTATCCTGAAATTTCTGTGTCTTTAACTGAACGCAAAACACCGTTTTCATACTTTTTAGGCTCTTGCATAAACCTTGCCTAACCCCCCCAAAGGAGAAGAAGAACGACAATGTAGTTTGTAGGCTTACTCCCCGAATATGGGAATAGAAGATAATTAGACTGCATTAATTAACTGGAAAGAAAGGAAGAAAAACTAACCAAATTTACTTCATATTACGAAGAAATTTTTTTTTATATAAACTTCCTAAGATGAACAATCTAATTTCTTATACAATTCAATTTCTTTGGATAACTTTGTTTTTGTTGTTATCTAACAACCTCTCGTGCTTCCTTGATCGGCTGCTAATGGAGGTCTTTTATAACAACTGCTTGTTGCGCAATTGCTGTCATTACTTGACTGTTGATAAAGCACATCAATGCAAACTGACATCCATTAACGAAACGAAGGTTAAAAAATGAATTATTATTATTGTTATATTATTATTATTTTCAAAGATATATGCGGATTACTGTGGAGAAAAACTACTACTACTACTACTACTACTACTACTACTACTACTACTACTACTACTACTACTTCTATATTATTATTATTATTATTATTATTATTATTATTATTATTATTATTATTATTATTATTGTTGTTGTTGTTGTCAAAGAAGCATACAGATCACTGCATAACAAACTATTATTATTATTATTATTATTATTATTATTATTATTATTATTATTATTATTATTATTATTATTATTATTATCGTCAAAGAAGCATATAGGTCAATGCGGAACAAATTTTATTATTATTATTATTATTATTATTATTATTATTATTATTATTATTATTATGATTATTGTTGTTGTCAAAGAAGCATACAGATCACTGCAGAACAAATTATTATTATTATTACTGTCAAAGAAGCATACAGATCACGGCGGGACAAATTATTATTATTTTTTTTTTCTCTCTAAA
This sequence comes from Macrobrachium nipponense, assembly GCF_015104395.2. NCBI lineage: Eukaryota > Metazoa > Arthropoda > Malacostraca > Decapoda > Palaemonidae > Macrobrachium > Macrobrachium nipponense. The sequence continues at coordinate 28,882,074 of NC_061097.1, forward strand.
CTGCATACCGAATACTGTTGCACAAAACCCTAAAAGAAAGCGCGGTCCACGAAAAGAGACGAAAGTAAATGAACATGAACATGAGCACATAAATGAGCGGCAGCAGTTGAGGGGAAAAAAAGGTGTTGGAAAAATTCTTGTAAAGTGGAAGGGATCTTTATATATAAAAAAGAAAAAAAAAACTCGGGTTATATGTCTTCAGAGAGTGCGTTATGCGCCATTAGAAATTATTACGTTAAAAATAGTTCTACCCGTCTTGTTTATCCCTCGTTTTCTCTAACGTACTGGATTTTTCAACTTGTTTTACTGACGATCTTCAAGTTTAAAATACATCCATACTATACACGCACACATTATATCTATATCTATCTATCTATCTATCTATATATATATATGTATATATATATATATATATATATATATATATATATATGTATATATATATATATATATATATATATGTGTGTGTGTGTGTGTGTATACGTTATATGTATATATATATATATATATATATATATATATATATATATATATATATAATGTATATAATCACCACTAGCTGACGTATAGAATAGTGCCTGATACGCAAGGAACGGCCCACGGACCTAGCAAATATAAGACGCCGCATCACTTGGTGGCTTATGCGGGTGGCAGCCTTTCACTTAGTTCTTAGTTAAGTCTTTTTGGGATGCGGTTGCTAGCCCCGTCATAATGCCTAACTTGAAGTACATATAATCGAATACATACCGATACATAATTTATTAAACTGTAACCCAAAATCATGTTGTATTTTTTTTTTTTTTAGGAATAATAAGGCCAAATTCGTTTCTCTCCCGTGAGACCGATCTCGGTTTAGTATACTTATATACTGGTATCTATTATGTTTGTCTTTTCATTAAGAAAAGACAAATTCAGCTCTGAGGAAATAAAAACAAGTAAAAAATGCACAATCGAATTTTCTGTCCGCTGGTGGCCTCAGGCACGGCTCATAAAATTCTTAGCCGCAGCCCATGAAACTCAGCCATAACCCGGTGGTGGCCTGTGTTGTTGGCACCTACAGCAGTGCCAGACCCAAGATC
>NC_061097.1:28885652-28900652 GCF_015104395.2 Macrobrachium nipponense
CTGGCTTTCATATATATATATATATATATATATATATATATATATATATATACATATATATATATATATATATATATATATATATATATATATATCGATAGACATACAGGTTGCTATGTTCACTCTTCACTAAGCAACTCAGACTGTCTTGCATCCACTCTTCTGGTTTACCTTCGGTTCCTTCGAAAACTTCTGAATTCGCAAACATAATTTTTGTTTCTTTGTCTGTTTGTATAGTGTTTTTACGTTGCATGGAACCAGTGGTTATTCAGCAACGGGACCAACGGCTTGACGTGACTTCCGAACCACGTCGAGAGTGAACTTCTATCACCAGAAATACACATCTCGCACCCCTCAGTGGGAATGCCCGAGAATCGAACTAGTGGCCACCGAGGTGGCAGGTCAAGACCATACCGATCACGCCACTGAGGCGCTTCACAAACATAGTGTCATTCATTTTCTCCACATGAACAAACCATCCCCTACGCAAAATGCATCCTTTCATCTTCGGCAACCTTTTAAATCTTTGATCCCATCTTTATCTTTAAAATTCACTAATTCATCTCTATGTATACGATATGTGCACTTATCTAGCTACTTGGCATTAATAAAGAAGACCAAACTCAACAACCACATCGGCATTCTCAAGTTTCTCTTCATTCCTTCAGACAAATTCCAGTGTCGGGCGGACCTCTTCTCGCATCCTAAGGTGATCAGTTACATTTGCTTCCGAATACCAGGATAAATCAACGTCATCTATTCACATCCAGAGCTCCTTCTCATATGCCACTGCCAATCTACTGCTGATATCAGTAGCAAATGACTGTGGAGAAATACGATATGTGTGCCAGTTTTATTTTTACCTGCATCAGCAATTACTTACGTTATCTAATGAGAGAGAGAGAGAGAGAGAGAGAGAGAGAGAGAGAGAGAGAGAGAGGAGAGAGAAAACATCTGATTAACAATCTTCGTTAATAGAGCAAAACTACTTTTATTACCCATGATATGAAACTGGTTTTAATGAGAATATTGAATGCTGCCTGTGGTATTGAATGCGCTTTCAAACCTTTTCCCTTTTGTGATAAACGTCAAGGATGAAGTCAGAAAAGCCAATTTATCATGTTGGGTTTCATACATTCCCGTCATACACGAGAGCGCTACAAATTTCCAGGTGGGGGGTGGGGGTACGGGCGGGAGCGAAAGCCCCCTTTAGTCTCTGAATTCAAAAAATGTACGTTCCCTTAGTAGGAAATGAAAAATAAAAAAAAGGTTTATAAAACATAGTAAACTGGTAGGCCTTGAATGAGTTTCATCAGTAATTTCGGATGAGCCTCAAACCAAAACGAACGGATTTCATTCCACCATTGTCGACATCTCCATCTGTCTTTGTAACTCTCAGCCTGGTTTCCGGATGACAAACTTTGCCGCTCTTTCCCGTCTGTTTGTCAGCGATGCCCAAACCACAACACGCCTCTTGTCTGCGTTTATACTTTAATGTGACATAACCGAGCTATTTTTTATAACGCGACGTGGTTATTGCCTGAAGTAATATGTTGTGGCGCAGGGTATATCCTTGAAATAGGTTTTATTAGTAAATTCCTGAATTGTGCTATTTACCTTGATACGTTTTGAAGAGTGGGTATCCAAGGCTTATGGAATATATCTTTCCTTTATCTCACTTCGACGATGTACGTAAGATTACACAGGTTCTGGTTACCTCTCGTTTGAAGATGGGTGGGATCGTATAGCTCAAAGTCTAGAGAGATTAGCTGACCTTCTTCTTTTCTCCCTTCATTAAGGGGTAGGTTGCCTGATGCGCCTTCTCCTCCACTGCTTCCTATCAAAGGCATCATCCCCCAGCTGATCCGTGGCATGATATTCGACAATAAGTTAACTTCAACACCGTATGTGTGGTCAGCATTATCTACACTGATATATACGGGTCCCTAGAGATTGCAAACGAAGCAGGGGAAGAGAAGACGATGGATTGACGAGCTAAGAAAATTTGCGGGTTAGAATGGCATAGAAAGACCACAAACAGACGAGAGTGGAGGGACATGTCTGAGACCTTTGTCCTGCAGTGGACTAACAACGGCTGATGATGATAATGATGATATATGTAATATGTGTTAGTGTGATATAGATGGTGCTGGCTACATATCACGTTGAAGGTAAAAAGTGCAGAACAACCAAAAGCTTACATAATGAAAGCAAAGTCAGTCCGCTCATGTAAAAGCGAAGTTCAATGGTTGACGGTGGTGGTCAGAGATAAATAAGGTTTGTTATATCTCTTCGGTCATTTAACTATGGGCTCAGTGACATGAGAAGTTACAGAAGAGGCATTCGATGTAGGTACAGACACAGACTTGTGAGGGTGCATGACGAGTCGTGAATGGCTAATGATTGCAGATGACGTGTTGATTGATTGATTGATTAGTCTCTTAAAACTGTGTCAAAACATCTAGGTTATTGTCGCCGTAATAAATTTAAATAAAAACTACAAATAAATAAATAAGTTTAAAAAGAAATTCATATAAAAATACCTATAAATATATATGTAAATAACAGAATTGTTCTGAACATATTATCAATACTTACACATACTTTATATGTATAATCTAATTTTTTTTTTTTTTGCAGTGGATAGTCAGTGATAAGAAACTCCTGAAACTAGTAATGCATTAAAGGTTATTTGTAACAAAGATTTTGTAAACTTGATGCGTGCAAAAGTAGGGTTTCAATGTCAAAGGAACTCACGATGACTGTTTGATTAACACTGGCACGAACGGCAGAACTGAAGCGCTTTATTCGTCCAGAGACATAGAACTGAATGTAAAACATGACGATGGACACAAGAGATGAATCACAAGTGAAGCGAGGAAGGCAGTAAGTTGCCGGATGTATAAACGGATTACTGAGCAAACTCACCTTTATGGAATTGCAGTGTGGATGCAGAATACGATGAAATTCAAATGAAAAGGGTAAAACTACTGCTATAAACTCCGAGAAGGACTGAAATGATACGAAATGTGGAGGTGTTCGAAGAATCGAGAACCACGAGTGTATGAGAAAATATGGCCCATAGGATTCTTTAAAGATTTGGTCATATAAAGAGAATGGTGGAGAATGGGATAATATATCAAATGTATAACTGAATAACTGACATATCTGAGGCAACCACAACTGTCTCGAATAATAAGGGGTAAAGAGCAGTTGAGTTACATTTTCTTATCCAGAAAGTAATAAGGGGTAAAGAGCAGTTGAGTTACATTTTCTTATCCAGAAAGTAGCAGTGTGCAAGCAAGACAAATATGCATGGAGCAGAATTCTCATAGAATTCCAACGTGCTGCTGATGAGCATTCTAAGTAGGTCTAAAAGCAGCAGATTTTGTTAAAGTTGTCTGCATCTGCATAGTGGGTTCATTCTGAAATTAATGGTTAAAGTTTGAAACAGGCAGGGAACTTTGGCGTGTTTTGACACTAATATATATATATACATATACATATATATATATTATATATATATATATATATATATATATATACACACACACACACACACATATATATATATATATATATATATATATATATATATATATATATATATATATATATATATATATATATATATGTGTGTGTGGTTGTGTGTGCGTGTGTGTGTGTATGTAGTATCTATACATGCAGACATATATAAATATATATATATATATTATATATATATATATATATATATATATATATATATATATATATATAACCTTAAACACTAAGAATATGAAATTCTGAGAGATGAAACAATAATCTTCTAAGCAAACTCAAACATACTAGCATATGCTTATTATTCTTCCATCCATATACAAATACTGTTTTCTCCAGTTATTTACATTCATTAATATCACTTCTATTTTCCTTCATAACCTTTTTTGTTTTCAAATGTCGATTGGCCCCTCAATCTTAATGTGCTTCATCTGTTTTCCTAATAATAATAATAATAATAATAATAATAATAATAATAATAATAATAATAATAATAATAATAATAATAATAATATGTAAACAAAGCACGGAAGGACTCTATCACCCTGTAAATGAAATTGAAAACCACCTGGTTTGATTTGCACTGAGGACAAAATAGCTTGAAGAAGCTTGAATCCATGCATACGCATAAGCTAACTTAATCATACAACTATAATAAATAGAGAACAGTATCGCACTAAGATAAAAGCAATTATATTAATGGATATATTAATCTGATGTGCGAAGGTCCGCTTCTGCTGCCGAGGGAGGCTGCATCACGTAACAGGGAAGCTGCTATTTATGCCAGGTTCAAGGAAGAGGATTTGACGCAGATAATCTCTACTTCGAACGAAACGAGGGGCGTATATGTAGTCTCTCCGTTGAGCACGCTCCGCAGTCATAATTTATATTTGCATGATTCGTACATTCGCATCTCTATGTACCGCGCGTTTTGTATGACTACTTACATTCATTATTAATGTTCATTTCCATTCCCTGTCATGGATGCGCTGTATATGCTAAAGAGAAGAAGGGAGTTTCCCCAGACTGCAGTCGTACCATTTTCAGAGGGAGATTTGTTGAGAGACAGGCGATAATTAAATCATCAACTGAGGCATGAGGCATCGTGAGAGCCCGAGTCGTTAGATCCAGTTTCATTGAGAAATTTTCAACCTCCTTTTGAGGGTTAGTTCACGAAAGGCTCTATTTCTAAATTAAACGAAATGTACGTTCCCTTAAGGGAAATGTTTAAAGGATAAGGCTGAAACACAGGTGGACAAACTAAGATCTCCTGTAGAGAAAAGATGTCCCTGAAGTCACAGTCAGTCAGCTTTCAGAACATCTTAAAAAATTTAGATAGATAAATAACACCGTAACATGAGTGAACATTTCGTTTAATTTAGAAATAGTTGACATAACACTCAGAGGGGAGACGGATATAGGATGCGTTGCTTTATTAAGACTCGGAGAGGAGAAAGATATAGATGAATCCTTTCCAACTCTTATAAAGATTTTAGTGACGGTGGATAATCTGACAGTTTTTAGATTTTCCCGTCATTGTGTCATCGTCTTTTTCTCAGTCCTTATGACATGAATATTCATGCAACATTAATTTTTATGACTTGGTCATGAATTGGATGGTGGCGTTTTCATTAGAAGATCTGTGGAATTTAACTCGTAATTAAATTCATATCCTTTTGGAATGGATTTTGTGGCATACGTGTGTATATATATATACTATACTATATATGCACTAAGATACATATCTCCTTTAATATCTAATTCGCTCTACCTTGGAATTAATATATACTCATATATGTTAACCGAAGTGGAATTTTTTTAGTCGATAAGAAATTCGTCGAATTTCCGTGGTTCGAGTCCATAAAACAACGTAATTCTTATTAACAAAAAATTCCCCCGTCGGTTAACATATATGGAAATATGTTCATTCCGAGGTAGATCGAATTGGATGTTAAAGGACATTTGCAGTTTAGTGCTTGTATATGAATCACAGAGATGCCATAAATCCATTTCATATAATACACAAACACACACACACACACACACACACACACACACACATATATATATATATATATATATATATATATATATATATATATATATATATATATATATATATATATATATATATATATATATATATATATATATATATATACATATATATATATATATATATATATATATATATATATATTCGAGCTAATGTCCTTTAATATCTAATTCGCTCTACTTCAGAATTAATATCTTTTCATATATGTAAATCGAAGGGGAATTATTTAGTTAATCGATAACGTCACCGACGTCCTGATTTCTTTCTCTGTCCCGCTGGGCGATGGTTCGAACCCACGAGAGGACGTAAATTATTGATCAACTGAAAAATTGCCCTTCGGTTTACATATATGGAATATATTAATACCGAGGTAGAGCGAATTAGACATTAAAGGACCTTTGTAGCTCGAATAATTTAAGTGAAATCAAGGTGATGTGATATCATCCATTTACATATATATATATATCTATATATATAAATATATATATATATATATATATATATATATATATATATATATACTATATGTATATATAATATATATATATATATATATATGTATATATATATATATATATATATATATATAAATTATATATATATATATACTATATATATATATATATATCATGACAAAAATATGAACACCTAACAACTTTTCACTGTTTTCATAGTCGTTTTTCGGGGGGGGGGTTTTTCTTCAGCTTCAAATAAATCCAAAACGAGTAAAAATAAATTTAAAAAAATCCTTTATTGCTTAAAGGAAATTTATTAAGCGTTCCAGGTTAAAGCGCGTCAAAAGAAGCAAAGGGAGAGGAAGCCAGTAATTGAATAAAACAGGGGAAAAAGAAGAAATACACAAGAAAAATAGAGGAATATTAAATAAGCTAATAATAATCATCATCACGCGCACATTTTGTGACCATTATCTTCTTATGAATTTTTTTTCGTCTCTCATGAAGAATTCTAAGGATTTGTCTTCCTCCTAGAATGCTTTAATGGTATTGGTCTTCATCTCATGCATTTCAACGTATTAGTAAGTCTTTCTCTTGTACTGTATAGCAATGTTATGTATATATATATATATTATAATAATATATGTGTGTGTGTGTGTGTGTGTGTGTGTGTGTGCGTGTGTACATATATATATATATATATATATATATATATATATATATATATATATATATATATATATATATATATATATACATACACATATATATTCATATACATATATATATATATATATATATATATATATATATATATATATATATATATATTCGCGCATGGTCGTGTATACAGCCTGCATTTATCTGTGTACGAACAAACTACTGTTTGCTCTTTCCCCACACACATAAAAAAAGTAAATGAAAGCCCACGTATTCATGGATAAGAGGTAAAATATTGAACAAACGGAGCTTTGAAAATATCACTGACAACCATAATCTAGGTGGAAAATATATGGTTGCATAAATGGCAATATGAATTAAAATTTCATAAAAAATGCTTTGGTACGAGGGGACTTTCTTGATACACAATTTAAGTAATTTTCCCAGTTTTTATTTTGACAGCTGGTATGGAACGTAAAAATATAACAGAAAATTTCGGCTGGAAAAACGTGTCAAATATATATGTGGTAAGCGTCCCATTATTTTATAAGGGTTAGACTTGAAAGGTTTATGAATGGAGATTTACGAAGTGCTCTCTCTCTCTCTCTCTCTCTCTCTCTCTCTCTCTCTCTCTCTCTCTCTCTCTCTCTCTCTCTATAATATATATATATATATATATATATATTATATATATATATATATATGAATATATATATATATAAGATATATATATATATATATAGTATATATATATAATGTACATATATTATAAATATTTATATATGCTATATATATATATATATTTATATATGATATATATAAGATATATATATATATATATATATATATATATATATATATCTATTATATATTTTATATATGCATATTTATATATATAATGTATATATATATATATATATATATATATATATATTATATATATATATATATTATATATATTTTATATGCAAATATATATATGTATATATATATATATAAATATTTATATATGCATAAATATTATATATGTATATATATATATATATATATATATATATATATATATTATATATATTATAAATATATACACACACACACACACATATATATATATATATATATATATATATATATATACATAATATATATAACATAATATATATATATATATATATATATATATATATATATATATATATATATATATATATATATAGAGAGAGAGAGAGAGAGAGAGAGAGAGAGAGAGAGAGAGAGAGAGAGAGAGAGAGAGAGGTTAATCACAAAATAGATGAACCCACAAAAGAAACTCTGCAAAGCTGTTTTGAAAAAGACGAGGAGTGTCCGTGGAAACATAATATGTTGGGATGGCTGAAAGCGAATGTTGAACCAACTCTATACATCTCGGTAAAGAAGTATGGATGGTGAATGCGAATGAGAGAAGCAGTGGACGTTCGTGATATAAGTAGCTTTCTAAATATAAGTGGATTTCTAAGTACTGGTTGGGTGAGACATGAAATGAATCAAGCAAATATCCATCAACTCAAGCAGAAGAGACGAGACGCCTGGTGATTCTTGGCAACTCGCCAAGGAAAGAATTTTCGCGTTGTTCAGCATAACCCGTTGAAAGATTTATAAATATCTCCAACATCCCATCTGCTGGAAACACAAAATGTTTTTCCTTAACCTTGTGTTTGTTTTGTTTGTTTGTTTGGTGTTTTTACGTTACATGGAACCAGTGGTTATTCAGCAACGGGACCAACGGCTTCACGTGACTTCCGAACCACGTCGCGAGTGAACTTACACCAGAAATACACATCTCTGACCCCTCAATGGCATGCCCAAGAATTGAACTTGCGGCCAACGAGGTGGCAGGCCAAGTCCAAACTTTTCATAGATTGGCAATTTAACACAAGGTTAGAGCGCCTCAGTGACGCTCTAACCTTGTGTTAAATTGCCAATCTATGAAAAGTCTATCCTTTTTTCCAAACAAGGAAACTGTAGTGTTTACTGGCAATCTGCTTCGACTTCTGAAGCGGTAAGTAATACGAAAAAAAGAGAGAAAATTTGGGGTCACCCGTAGACCAATGAAAACAAAGGGCATTTAATCCTGATATCTTAAAGTTGGTAAATCGCCGGCTTAAATCTCTAGAATCATCTTTTGTATGATGGGAAAATGGGCAAAATCCTGGAAACTAACAATAGTTCGTGCTCACGAAGACCTGGAAAGGGAAGTGAACAGGCTGCTGGGAAAAGCGAATAGCACAGTAAGGAATCACTTTTCTGGAAGAGATTTAAAAATATTTTAACGGGTCTTGCTGATTAATACCAGAAATGGTCTTTGCTTGGTGAGTTGCCACAACCATCAGGAGTCTAGTGTCTATATTTGAGTTGACGGATATATGATCGATTCATTTCTTGCTTCCTCAATGTGGTATGTGCACTTCTCACCCAGCTAATACTTACTAGTCCACTTGTATTTAGAACGCAACTAATATAACGAACTTTCGCGAATCTCCTCGGCTTTCGTTTACCCTTAGAAACCTGATTTTCGAATTTTCTCCTCCAAATTTCGTTGCTTAAAAGATCAATAACACTTCAAGGAATGTGAATCCACGGTTTTACAGTGAAGAGAAGGAAACTCCTCTTATTGTACAATGCGATTTCGCGTATCTCCAACGAATGTGGAAGCCGATCTACCAGGCCAGTATTAGACATTAAAAATAGAAGTCCACGCATTTATTGCGAAAACATAAGTCTACAGCCCAAGAACAGCCTGTGGATGTTTTTACATGAATACAGAAGAGAGGCAGACACTTCCCATATAATGAAAGCAAGCGTCACACTTGAGATTCATATTACGATTTTTATACGACCTCCTCCACTTCCTACTAGATGAAGCTATTTACAAAGTGAATTGAATAAATTCTTACGTTTTAGTTATACCATTGGGACGGCTTTGTCCGTCCGCACTTTTTCTGTCCGCCCTCAGATCTTAAAAACTATTGAGGCTAGAGGGCTGCAAATTGGCACGTTGATCATTCACCCTCCAATCACCAAACACACCAAATTGCAGCCCTCAAACCTCAGTAGTATTCCTTTGATTCTATTTAAGGTTAAAGATAGCCATGATCGTGCGCCTGGCAACCCTATAAAGCAGACTACCACCAGGCCGTGGCTGAAAGCTCCATGATCGGTGGTTCATACAGCATTATACGCTGTTCAGAAAACCTGTTTCTCTTGTTACCTTTTCCCTGATTCGTACTTGTAACAAACATGACGTGACTTATTGAAACTCCTTGTTTTCGTCATGCTCGCTATGATATAGACGGAAAAACCCCACACCTTTATATCAGGCAAACTTGAACATTTCGAAACTCAGCACAGAAACGAAATTGGCAGAACTGGAGTTTATTTCGAAAGTTTTGCATTTCCTCCAAAATCGCGTAAATGATCATTGGAAAATGGCCCGTTGTTATACCCTCCAAGCCGTAAGGTGATTGCTGTGTACTTCTACCATAATATCACTTTAGAATTGCATGTTCATATCAGAGTCCTTTAAACTCTTTGATTACTCTTCCTAAGAAAATCTTGACGAGGACCATGCAACGGAAAACTATTATGAAACTCTACTGGAGGAAAGCTTAACCTTGGAATCTTTCCTCATGTTGCGCTAATCAAGGGATTTTACTGTAACTATACACACACACACACACAGATATATATATATATATATATATATATATATATATATATATATATATATAATAAATCGAGCTACAATGTCCTTTAATATCTAATTCACTCTACCTCGGAATTAATATATTTTCATATCGAGAAAAAAATTCCCCTTCGGTTAAGCATATATGAAAATATATTAATTCCGAGGTAGAGTGAATTAGATATTAAAGGACATTGTAGCTCGATATATGTATATGAATCACGGTAATGTGATATGACTTATATATATATATATATATATATATATATATATATATATATATATATATATATATATATATATCTGTGTGTGTGTGTGTGCGTGTGTTTGAGATGATACCTTTATTTAAAAGTACTTGTCCTTTCGCTCACCTTGTAAGCAAAGGTGATCAGAGTATAACGAAAAATGTTTTTTTCGCCGGTTAAAATGCGTTTTGCTCATTTCTACAATACCCTAAAATCCTGCATTGAGCGTCGTTAAAACTTTCCATATACCAGAAATTCATAAATCCACATCCATAAAAAAAAAAAAGGTTCAGTCGCTGAGGGCAAAACAGAATACATTTTTTTTTTTTCGTTTCTATTACGGAAATGTGCTGTAATAGTGTTTGTGTTCGTCGCTTCGCCGCAATATTGGATTATTCCCCCAAGGCGTTTTTTTCCTGCGGAATTGTCATCCATAAAAGGGGCTGGTTTTGGTGCGTTCTTTTGTTCGTCTGTCTTCTTGGCCGTTTCTGGCTTAGAAGCGTGGAATGTTGACATTTCTGGCTTAGAAGCGTGGAATGAAGACACTTCTGGCTTAGGAGAGTGGATTGAGACTTCTGCTTAGAGCGTGGATTGAAGACACTTCTGGCTTAGAGCGTGGAGAAGACACTGTTAGAACGTGGATTGAAGCACTTCTGGCTTAGAAGCGTGGATTGAAGACACTTCTTGGCTTAAGAAGGCGTGGAATTAAGACACTTCTTGCGTTAGGAGGGAGTGGCATTAAACGACACGTTCTGGTCCTAGGAGCGTGGATTGAAGACACTTCTGGCTTAGAAGCGTGGATTGAAGACACTTCTGGCTTAGGAGCGTGGAATGAAGACACTTCTGGCTTAGAAGCGTGGAATTGGAACGACACTTCCTGGCTTGAGGAAGGCGTGGATTGACTAACACCCTTCTGGCTTAGAAGCGTGGATTGAAGACACTTCTGGCTTAGGAGCGTGGATTGAAGACACTTCTGGCTTAGAAGCGTGGATTGAAGACACTTCTGGCTTAGAAGCGTGGAATGAAGACACTTCTGGCTTAGAAGCGTGGGGAATGAAGATACTTCTGGTTTAGAAGCGTGGAATGAAGACACTTCTGGCTTAGAAGCGTGGGGAATGAAGACACTTCTGCTTTAGAAGCGTGGAATGAAGACACTTCAGACTTAGGAGCGTGGGGAATGAAGACACTTCTGGTTTAGAAGCATGAAATTAAGACACTTCTGGCTTAAGAGTGTGGAATTAAGAGTAGTCTGATTATCGCCTGCACTCTGCTTGTGCCGGGATTTGTCGTTCGAGTGAAACCTCAAACAGTTGTGGGAGACTGATATAATGAATGAATAATAATAAGTACTGAAAATGAACTTAATATTTTCGACAGTAACAGTAGGGTAAATAAAACATCTAAATATGAGGGGGACTGAGTAGCGTTGAAATGTATATGCTGAGAATGAAGCTGGTTAGATTACAAAAAGCAGTATACATAAAACATCTAAAGTTGTGGGAGACTGACAACATACAAATACTGACATTTAAGCGAGCAGGAAAAATGAAACTTTTTAAGTTACACTTTTGAATTGAGCCGCTGGTCATTTCAAAACCACACCAAGAAAAGACAAGAGGAAATTGGAAAATTGCCTGTCCTGCCACCTCGGCCGCTCCTACGAGTTATTCCACATTTCCCCTCTTCCTGAGGCACATTCCAGTCTAGTATTTCAGAGTGAGGAGGAGGAAGAGGAGAAGGAGGGAATGACCGGGGAAGCGATACGAGAAGAAACTGGTTAACGCGTTTTATATCATACTCCTTTCGCTTCAGCAGTGTACCATTGCCTTGGGAACGGGAACTAATCTCACTTTTATTTCATTTCTATTCTTTCCGTTTCTTTTATGGCTTTCCACGCCGTTCCCTGGAGGTTCGTGAGCGACAATGAAATGAACTTACCGTTTCGGGCATGAGAAATATCTGATAATCAGAGGGAATTAAGAGGCATTGGAACTGAAGTAGCCAATGCCTTTAAACATGAGCTGAATAGTTTCTGTTACACCGTAAGGTATAGTTGGAAGTATGATAGCCTAACTGATCGATTATCGCTATTTTTCATATCTATATATATATATATATATATATATATATATAATATATATGTTTATATATATATATATATATATATATATAATATAAAAATATATATGATTATAATCACTATAAACACGTGTTTTGTTCATCACATATTACCGCAGGTGAATAAATGAGAGAAGCACTGTAAGTCCTGAAAGTTTTCCAAACTTTATTTTCAGCTTTTTTCAGGTGTTTTAAAACTCTTTCTCTCTCTCTCTCTCTCTCTCTCTCTCTCACACACACACATATGTGTATATGTATATATATACTATATATATATATATATATATATATATATATATATATATATTATATATATATATATAATCATATCGAGTTGTTTACTTGAACTAGGGGAGGCTACAAAACCTACACAATGAGTATACAGCCAAATTCATAAATCAAATGTTGATTCAAGGACGAACCCTTCAGCAGAAATCCTTCGCATCATAACTAGCTTCTTAAAAATGTAAGAAAGACTCATCAACAGTCCATCGATCCTCCATGCACCCTCTCTTTCTGGACATAGAAACAACTTTTTTCCAATACAATGTCCTTCACATTGCAAAATTTGAAGAGAAACTCAAATGTCAACGGCAGTGTCTGTTTTCTCCTTGGGTCTGAAAATTTCCATTGTATAATACAGTATCACTTCTGAATTAAACACTATTTCGTCCATTTTTTTTCCACATGACCGAACCATCTCTAAGCACCGATTCATCCTTCCATCTACGATAACCTGTTTACCACTCTAACATATCTCCACATTCCTCAAACCTGCCACTTATACTTTTTAGAGTACTCAACTCAACAGCCTCAACCTTTTTCTTTTTAACTGGATATAACATCTGCACTTCACTTCCCTAGAGGGAAATTGGCTCATCAACCTCTTCAGACATCCACACCGTAGCCTCCGCAGACACTCCAGATCTTTGCCCAATCGCTGCTACCCTGCTGCTTACCACCATCATTGTAAACATTCTTTATTCCAATTTCCTTGTTGCCATTTACCCTAATAACCTTATTCTTGTTCACACTTAACCTCAACTTACTCCTTTTATGAGCATTTGTAAACTCTTTCACCCTTTTCTGTAGTCTTTGTTCACCATCCCTAAGCAGTATTATGTCATCCACAAACATCAGCCGTTCCACACTCCACACGACTTTTTTATAATCCCATAGTTAAAGTACTTTCTCTAATGGCTCTTATCCCTTCTTTCATAGAGATCTCTAAAAAGCATGCAGACGTAATGCACCCCTATCTTATAACAGAATATTGAATTTAGGCCAAAGGCCAAGCACAGGAACCTGTAAGATCATTCAGCGGTGAAATGGAAATTGACAGGAAGAAGGTATGAGAGGCGTAACAGGAAGGAAACCTCGCAGTTCCACTATGAATCAATTGTTAGGAGAGGGGGGAATGTAAAATGAAGAGAATATGAACGGAGGTAAAGTAAAAGGAATGGAAAGTGTTGCAGCTAGGGGCCGAAGGGACACTGCAAAAACCATAATGCCTACTGCCGGGACTACCCTGCCCTACAGGGTCCCCTATTCTAGACAACCTTCACAGTACAAACTGTTCTTTCCCTTTAAATACTTCTGCATACTTATAAATAACCAACCTTTAAAAACAAAATACAATTCATTTCCAACAATAAATCACATTTCCAAAAATATTTCACCTGTTCATTCCCATCTATTCTAGGAAGTCCGTACATCCATCTACTTCTCTATCTACCTTCGCAATTAAATCGTCTAACACGCCCTTTCGTATTCTGTAAACCTGTCTAGATACTCTCTGACACTTCCGAAAACACGCTCATTTACTTTCATTCATTCCCCTTTCCTGACCCTACCAATTTACTGCCATAACTTTTGCTCTCTCACTTACGGTGTCATCTATAGAAACCTAGAAATGGCACATTTGCCATCTCTCAACAACCCTCCGAGTCTTCCTGGTGATAAGCCTGTCAGCTATTTCATTCCTGCTCACTCTACCCTTTCTCCTTTGTGTCACTACGTTCCCAAATATACAACATTCTTTCCTTGGACGAATCAACAGTTACACATTGTTCTTTTCTGTCCCATATCCACACGTATTTAAAAGTCGAAGGCGTAGAATTCTCTCTCTCTCTCTTCTCTCTCTCTCTCTCTCTCTCTCTCTCTCTCTCTCTCTTTCTTGAAATATCAGCACAAGGTATGGCGTTT
>NC_061097.1:28905652-28915652 GCF_015104395.2 Macrobrachium nipponense
AAATGCGCATTTCGAATTACAAATGAATATGGTAACTTAACAAGGCTTTTTATTTTCCATCAGCTTCCATGAACCTGTCATGGACATGTCTATATCAGTAGTGGTTTTCACTGAATGATAATAATAATAATAATAATAATAATAATAATAATAATAATAATAATAATAATAATAGAGGAGAAACAAATCCAGTTATGTGTAAGTACACCTATTTAAAGATAAATCTGTATAGATTCCCGAAAGCTCTCTGTACAAATCCAGTATTAAATATATGTGCTTATCCATAACTGTGGATTTATTTTTCGCCATTTCAAGACTCACACTACTATCAGTACTTAATAATAATAATAATAATAATAATAATAATAATAATAATTAATAGTTTCGGAAGGAAACCGAACCCTCTCGTAGGACATGTTTGTTAAAAATAACTGCTGCTTCAGCACTATTAATCTTATAAAGAGTCTTCTCTATCTTTCTGATGACGGCTTTCTCGTTGTTGCTTAGACTGGCGAGCAACGCACCAAAGGGCATGGTAAAATTCGGTTGAGTCATTTGATTTATTATTGCTTATACAATTCTCTCTCTCTCTCTCTCTCTCTCTCTCTCTCTCTCTCTCTCTAACGCGACGTTTCCTCCTGATCGACAGGACATTATCAAGCGATAACTGCTGAGGACTGAATTCCAGTGTTTGTTGTTGTTGATTTTGATTTAGCTGACCTTGTGTCAGCACGGGCTCTTGCTCACAGAGCAGCCCGTAACTCAGGATGGTGAGAAGGTGGTAATGGTAGGATATGGTTCTTTATTTGGTGATAATGTGTGAGTTGATGAAAGTGATATTGAAAGAAACTTTTGATGGGTAAGGTTGTCCAACCTTTTTAAACCCTAAGGTGCCCTTCAGTGGTAGGAAAAGTGCTATAGTAGTGAGTGTTGGCAAGTCAGAGAGGCCAACAGATGAGAAGAAGGAAGGGTATGAGTCTGAGAAAAAGATTGCTAGTCAGTTAGCTTGTGAGGTCCACAAAACATTTCCTTATTCCGTTCCCCCCCCCCCCCCCACCCTTCCAATTCCGAGTGGGAAGTAGTGTGTGTTGTTGATGCACGAGGCTGAAGGAATGCTGTGCATGAGGTGAGGTAGTGATGAAGGATGTCAGAGTCGGGCTTTGCTTTTGGATGTTGGGTGATGTAGGTTGATGTTGGCTGTCTTTGTGTCAGTCATGCACTGGGTGGATTGTTTGTTATTCTGTGTTGTGTGGTTTGTATGTGAGTGGATAGGGATGGCAGGGGGTGTGAGGGGTCTTGACTGATGTCCCCGAGATTCCGCTATTTAGGAGTGTTTTGCACCTACCTTGGTGGTGGTAGGAGCATAGAAGCCTGTAAGCTGTTGGGTGTTGTTTAGGATAGTGTCTGTCTTGTTATTTTTTTTTGAGTGACTGATTGTTGATCTCCTTCATGACTTTGTCTTAGTTGTTGTGTTTCTGGGCAGTGTAATATATAGTGTTCCAGTGGTTCTTCTGTATTTGTTTCGCAGTATTACATGGTTTAGGGTTGTTTTCTATTTTTTGCCATGTGCATTGGTATCCAAACCTTAGACGGTGTATTATTACCGCTAGTGCTCGTGTCATGTTCTTCGGTATGCTGTGTGGTTGAAGTTGTGTGGTGTCTGCATACCATTTTGCAGTCTTGGAGCCTCCGAAGATGGCTCTCCTAATTTTGCTTTCCTCCTGTGTTTGGCAGTATGCTGCTGCTATGCTTTTTAGTTGGTTAGTGAGAGGTTTTATTTTGATGTTGACATTGTTTATGTGTAGCCCGCTTTTTGCCAGGGAATCAGCTTCCTCATTTCCTTGTATTCCAACATGGCTCGGGATCCAGTTGAGAGTTATTTGTCTGTTTCTGCTTTGATGGAGTTTTGCCAGTGCCCATATGCTCGTTAGGAGTTTGATATTTTCCTTTGCTTTGCCTTTTGTGATGGCTTGTATTGCTCCTTTCGAGTCGGTGTGTATTGTAGTGTTGCCCAGTCTGTGTGGGAGTCTTCTAGTGCTTTGGCGATAGCTATCAGCTCTGTCTGTAGTGTGGAGGCATTGTCGGAGAGCCTCAGCTTCCTTTGAGTGTTGTTGAGTAGACCCCTGCTGCTGCCGCTGGGACGCTGAGGTCTACTGATCCATCTGTAAAGTATATGTTTGTGGCGGTTGTCAACTGTATTGCTTCTTGTGCTGCTTGCTTTAACTGTTGGGTGGTGCATGCTTCCTTGCTTGCTGGAAGAATTGTGTAGTTTGTGTTAAAAGGTTCTGGTTCCCAGGGTGCTGATTCTGTGTATTCACTGAAGGGGGTGTCTTCCCTGATGGCTGCAGCATGATTTTGCATGCCTACTC
Organism: Macrobrachium nipponense; assembly: GCF_015104395.2. Lineage (NCBI taxonomy): Eukaryota > Metazoa > Arthropoda > Malacostraca > Decapoda > Palaemonidae > Macrobrachium > Macrobrachium nipponense. The sequence continues at coordinate 28,908,022 of NC_061097.1, forward strand.
TTCTCAGTGTATCTAGAAGGTCTCCAGCATATGTTTTGGGAGGGTCTAGCTCTTCATGGAGATTAATGCATTTCCTGATCTCCTTTTTGAGTGGACAGTCTCTGTCATTTTTTAAGGTTTTTAGCAGGATGGATGTTTCTCTGATCTATCCTATGAGTCAGAGATTGTAGTTTTGTTTCATGTCTCAGGATGCATAGGTTTTGTCCACATTGGTGCTCCTGTAATGAGTCTTAAGGCATTGTTTTTTGGATTACCTCAAAACTTTTTTGTTCAGTGCTTGTGAGATTAGTGAGGACTGGTGCGGTGGCATACTCTACTGTTGATCTTATTGTCTGTATGTAGAAAATTCTGAGGGCATGTATACGGCTCCCTGCCTAGCGAGGTGATTCTTTTCATGGCGTTTTGTCTGCATTTGATCTTTTGTTTAAGTGTTTCTATTTCTTTGTGTGGTGAGAGCTGTATGTTGATGTTGACTCCTAGGTACATGAAGTTGTCTACCCATTCGATGGGTTCTCCATGAGTTGTATTGGGTTCAGGTCTGTATTGTATTTGATTGCCATTGCCTTGGTTTTTGCCGTGTTGATTTTTAGTCCTAGGACTGTGCATTTGTTTTCAATCTGTGTTATCGCGCTTTGCATGTGTTGGTGGGCTCTATGCCTGTCTGTGCTGACCAAGCACACATCGTCTGCATATATGAAAATTTCAACTCCATTTGGGAAGTTGCTGTTGGCTAATTTCTCCATTAGTATATTGAAGAGGAAGGGGCTGAGTATTCCTCCTTGAGGTGTTCCATTTTCCAGACTAAGGAATTCGGAGGTTGCTCCTTGAAAGGTAACTCTGGCTTGTCTGTTTTGCATGTATCTTTTGGTCCATGCTAGAAGGTTGCCTTTAACCGTCTTGTTGGCTAAGGCTGCCAGGATAGCAGCTGCACTTGCAAGTTCGTAGGCTTTTCTAGGTCGAGAAATACTACGATTGCTTTCTTGTTATTTATTGTGGCCATCACATCTGCTAGACATTCCTGTGTGCCTATCCCCTCTTTGTAGGCATATAAGCGGTGGTGTAAGGGCCCTGTTTTCCACAGCAGTCTGTTTAACACCATTCTCTCTGCCGTCTTTTCTGTGCAGCTGATGAGAGAAATGGGTCTGTAGGCGTTGGGCTCCTTTGGTTTGGGAATTGGTTGTGTGTTTTGTTGGTTCCATTGTGTGGGTCTGATCTGCTCTGTGTACGTTCTGTTATTATGTGGAGATGCACTGTCTTTGCTGCGTTTCCCATGTTTTTTAACATGCTATATGTAATCATGTCTGCTCCTGGTGCTGTGTCTGTTCCCTTTTGGAGGGCTTTGTCAAGTTCTTTCATTGTGAATGGTGTGTCCGTGTCATCAGAATTGCTGCAAGGCTGTATTGATGATTCTACCCATCTTCCAGGATTGTGATGCCACTTGTCTTTCTCGTGTGACTGGTGGTAGGTGATTGATTTGGTTCTGTCTGCAAAGTGTTTGTGCTAGTCTGTTTGCTTCAGCTAGAGGGTTGGGATGGTGTGCCTGTGTTCGGCCTGGTCTTTCCTGATACCTTGTTGAACCACTTGAAACATCTTTGCAATGGGCGTCATTCGAGTGGTTTCTGAGCACCATTTTAGCCCAGGTTTCCTGCTTAACCTCCTTAGCAGTTTGGGCTGCGTGGTTTACGACTTCTCTTAGGTCGTGTGCAACTCGTCGGTGGGGTTCCTTCTGAATATTTTTTTGCCTTATTCTGTTTACTCTTGAGTTCATTTCTTTGATTCTAGAGTTGTAGTACCAACTGTCCTTGTGTGGGGTTGCATTTGTTCTAAAGGCTTTCTTTGGCATGGAAATGTTTGCCGCGTTGTGCAGGCTCTCTACAAAGTCCTGTTGGAGCGTGCATATGTTGATGGCTGGATTTTGAATGTACTGTGTTGCCCATGTGTTCATGTGGTTTTGAAATGTTGGCCAGTTTGCTAGGTCCGGTCTCCATCCTGCCGGAGGGGGCGGTGGTGGGGGAATTTTCATTATCTTTAGTTTTGTTTCAGTTGCAAAATGGTCACTGGTTAGTGTTGGGTGCACTCTCCATGTGCAGTCTTCTTTCAGGTTTCCAGTTATGAAGCTTAGGTCTAGCCTGCCTCCTCGTAGGTGTGTTGCTTCATTTGTGTCATTTATTAGTGCAACGTCCGGAAATTCTTCCATTAGAGTGTGTATGTGTCTGCCTGTTGCATTTGTGTGCTGTCTCGACTGTAAGCATGGGTGGTGTGCATTGAAGTCTCCTGCAAAGAAGGTGTTTTCTCTGGAGGCTGCACTGAAGAGGTTCTCTCCTTCAAAGATTTTTTCATGCCCTTTGTAGATATTGTGTATGGTGAGTGACGTGTTCGCTAGTCTTATGAGGACACTTAGTGTCTCAATCCCATCACCACAGTTTATGTTTCTTATTTTTTCCGAGGGAATTGTTGTTTTATTAGGGTGATCAGCCCTCTATTTGAATCTGTATGTGGAGTTTTATAAACTGTGTATCCTTTGAATGTGAAGTTGTTGTTTTCCTAATTAGTGTTTCCTGCAGCAGGATGGACGTCGTGTCTTTCTGAGAGTACTCTTGATTGTAGTATGGCATATTTTGTGTTGGCACTGTTTATGTTCCATTGTAATATTTTTAGACTGGTGTATGATGAAATGTCTTCAGTGTTTTGGGGGCGTGTTTGGTGTTGATTGTTTCCTTCCATCTTAATAAGGTGTCAGTGCTACAATCGTTTTCCTGAGGTCAGCTGTTAGGTTTAGGTTTGGAAACAATTGTTGAAAAATTACCCTCACAATTTTCTCTATTTCCCTCCTAAAGTCGTCTTTACTGAGGCGGTAGGTGGGTTTCTCTGGTGACTGCTCTACGGTGTTGTGCTGACTTTCGGCACTGGTACTACCGTCACGGGTGGAGTTGGGGGGGGTGGGGGGTGGGGGTGTGCATGTGATTGGGGGTGGGGTGAAGTAGGGGTGTTTTCCGAGTTGATGTGGAGTAGAAGGACATGGGTTGAGGCAGGGTGGGTGTGTGTGTTGTTTGTGTCTTGGTTTTGTGTCTGTCTGGGGTCTCTGTGGTATGTGTTCCGTTGGTGGTCTTGTTGTGGTTGTTGTGTAGGTGGATTGCGTCTGATGGTGGGGGGTTTCTGCTGCCTGTAATCTGGGTTCTTGTGTCTGTGTTGCTGTGGTTGTTGTTGCTGTAGTGGAGGGTTGTATTCCGTTGGTTGCTGAGGATGTGAGTTTTGTTGTTGGGTGTGTTGTTGTGTGGGTGGGTTTTGTTGTGGTAGGTGTTGAGGGTATGATGTGTGTGTTGTGTGGTTTGTGTTGCTGTTGCAACGTTCTGGTGGTGGTCTGGGGGTGGGGCTGGCCTTTCATTCGCCAAATCCTCTTAAGTCATTTTGTTCAGGGGTGGGCTGAAGAAAAGGACTAGCAGACGGTATATCACCTCACTCCATACCAGCCCACCCCTGAACAAAATGGACATATTAAACCTCGGACTAAACTGCCACTTCATGTCAAAACCGAAGAAACACGAGAAACGCCTGGAGATTGAGATGCTCCTCGACTCGATTCAGCAGTTGGAAGCAAAGAAGATCCTAACAACGACGGACGCCCTTCAACCTCTTCTGCTAGCAGAGGCCCTTACGGACAGGGGGTCATACTCGAGCGGTATCTACACCCAAAGAGATGAAGGAGGCAGCCGCAGATCTGAAGAAGAAAGAAGACATCACCGTAAGGCGTGCAGACAAGACAGCCGCGTTCGTGCTCATCAGCACCTCGGAATACTTCGAGAAACTCGACGCCATCTTGTCTGATGTCTCTAAGTTCGAGAGACTTACGAAGAACCCTACGGAAGACATCAAACGCGACGCCAACCGGGTCATCGCAGCCGTGAATGCCGCTACGAATGCCACACACCTCCCGCCCATCCAAGGTGACTACAGCCTCGGCTACCTTTACGGGAACGTGAAGACCCACAAGGAAGGCAACCCCCTACGCCCGATCATCAGCCAAACGCCTGCCCCGACTTACGCTCTGGCCAAACGCCTTAATAAAATTCTGACCCCCTATATCCCCTCCAGGTACTGCCTCACCTCATCGGTAGAATTTTGGAGAAGATCCGCGACTCCCCCGGTGCGGGAACCATGGCGTCCTTAGACGTTGAGTCCCTATTCACCAACGTCCCAGTCGACGAGACGATAGGGATCATCATGGAGCGGGTATATAGGAATCCCGATATGAGACCCCCTAACATCCCAGAAGACTCCTTAAGAACCCTGCTGGATATCTGTACGAAGAGAGCCCCTTTCACCACCCACGAGGACAGATGTACCGCAGAAGGACGGCGTAGCGATGGGGTCCCCCTTAGGAGTCCTCTTCGCTAACTTCTACATGGGAGAAGTGGAAGAAAGGGTCTTCCGCAACACAGATGTCCCCGCACATACGCACGCTACATCGAGACATCTTCGTGCAAGCCGACTGCGAGGATGAGGTAGAAGCCCTTCGGCAGCAGTTCCTGCAGAACAGCGCACTCAACTTCACTGTCGAGTACAGCAGCAACGATCGGCTCCCCTTCCTCGACGTCCTTGTCACGAAGACGAATCAGAAGTTGGCGACGACCGTTTACAACCAAAGCTACGAACCTCGACTTTGTCTGAATGGTGATAGCGAGTGTCCTGCGCGGTTCAAGACCACCACCGTCAGGGCCTTCGTCAGGAGGGCCCTCTCGCACTGTTCGACGTGGCAGGACACACACCTCGAACTCGACCGAGCATCCCAGATGCTAATTAACAATGGGTACTCGAACAAACTCGTAAACCGAGAAACTCGAGCCGCCCTTGACAAGTGGTACATGACGGAGGAAGAGAGAAGGAACATTCCGCCACCCCCGGAGGATATCAAACTTTTCTATAAAGCCTTCATGCACCACCAATACAAGGAAGAGAAGCAGCCATGAAGAAAATAATAGAGGAACACGTCCGCCCCATCCCATGGAAGGAAGAGAGTGTCCCTCATTATTTACTACAAGAATCGGCGTACGAAAGACCTCCTGATGAAGAACAAACCCCTCCCCACCGGCAGGAGACCCCCTGAAGCAGTCCAACGTCGTCTACCGATACGTATGCCCCGCCCAAGGATGCCCTGGGATTTACATCGGCATGACGACGATGCGCCTGTCAAAAAGGATTTCCTGCCACGCCCAGGAGGGCGCCATTAGGCAGCACGCCCTTGCAGTACAAACCGCAGAAACATCACGAGAGACGACATCGTCAGGAATACTAAGATCATCGGGAGAGCACCTGACCCACGACGTCTGCGTCTCCTAGAAGCGCTGCTCATCCTCGAAGAAAAGCCTCCCCTCAATACCACCCAAGAAGCGTTCCTGATACCGACGTGTGTGAGGAGGACCACACCCTCTCCCCTAACGAAAGTACCAGCGCGCATGGAACGAACACCGGACATGAGAATAATACCAGGGGTGACGTCACGCAGGTAGAAGCCAATCAAGAGGCTCCCGGTGATACCCCCTACCTGAGAAGGTCTGCAAGACTAGTCAACGCCCGCCGTATGAGTCACCTTCCCGGGAACCAATAAAAACTCGACCTACCGGAGAAGTGCTCTGACCGTACTGGAGAGCTCGCAACACCACGATAAAAGGAGAAGGACTCGCCACTGGAATTCAGTCCCTCAGCAGTTATCGCTTGATAATGTCCTGTCGATCAGGAGGAAACGTCGCGTTAGAGAGAGAGAGAGAGAGAGAGAGAGAGAGAGAGAGAGAGAGAGAGAATTGTATAAGCAATAATAAATCAAATGACTCAACCGAATTTTACATGCCCTTTGGTGCGTTGCTCGCCAGTCTAAGCAACAACGAGAAAGCCGTCATCAGAAAGATAGAGAAGACTCTTTATAAGATTAATAGTGCTGAAGCAGCAGTTATTTTTAACAAAATAATAATAATAATAATAATAATAATAATAAATGCTGCGCCACCGCAATATAAGCAGCTGGACTCACCTTCTCACTTCAGTCCTTCACACACCTCCGCCCAAGAGGATGTCTGAGGTTTATTCAGACGAAACGTCCGGAAAGGAATAGAAAGAATAGAAAAGAAATAGAATTTAACATCAATTCTATCTGTAATAAACTCTACGGGATATACCCGACAATTTGACTACCCCGACTGAAATTTTTACCAATAAAATCCAATCGTTCTACCTAATTGAGATATGTCAACCTTCGGTGCGTTGCTCACCAGTTTAAGCAACAATGAGAAAGCAATAATTAGAAAAATAGAGAAGAACCTGTATAAAATTAATGCAGCTGAGGCAGCAATTACTTTTAATAAAATAATAATAATAATAATAATAATTCACGTGTATAAATAAAACCTCTCGTATTTTATACGTATGCTTATAACACGTGCAAGCAAGCGCTCCAAAACACTTGGCAGTTTAATGTTTTAAAATAATGATGCAAATACGTTTAAGTGTGTATTGTTTTAAATTAATTATCCAAACTATAGTCAGTGTAATGTTTTTAAATAATTATCCAAACACTTGTCAGTGTATAATGATTTTAAATAATTATCGAAACACTTGTCAGTGTTTATTGTTTTAAAACAATTATCAAAACACTTGCTAGTGTGTAATTTTTAAAAATAAGTATCCAAACACTTATCATTGTGTAATGTTTTAAAACAATTATCCAACACTTGTCAGTGTGTATTGTTTTAAAACAATTATCGACACACTTGCTAGTGTGTAATTTTGTAAAACAATTATCCAAACACTTGTCAGTGTGTAATGTTTAAAAATAATTATCCCAACTCTAGTCAGCGTGTAATGTTTTAAAACAATTATCCAAACACTTGTCAATCCAAACACTTGACAGTGTGTAATGTCTTAAAATAATTATGCTGGAATGAATTTCCCTTACCTGGGAATTAATAATGTCCAGTTTCCCTGGCAGCACTGAACAGGATATTGTCCATAATATTAATGTCACTGGTTTTATCTCATGATTTATTCTCTCTAGATTGTCTGGATTCCTTATCATAGCTATTGGTCTTCACTATTCAACAGTCGCTCCGGGGCGACTGTTTACTTAATGATCATGTGTTTTAAGTGCACGTGTATATGTGTGGGTGGGTATTTATGCTCGCCTTGTCATACCTATCAGATACGTTTAAAGTAATTGTGTGTGTGTGTGTGTGTGTGTGTTTGGGGGAGGATGGATTGGGGTTGACTTGACGAGATGAAGAGATTCTGTCGACTGACATATCGGAGAGAGAGAGAGAGAGAGAGAGAGAGAGAGAGAGAGAGAGAGAGAGAGAGAGAGAGAGAGAGAGAAATCTCGAGCCGGAAGACTGAAAGTTTTTTCATTCTTTTTCTTTAACTCCTACAGGTACGAGTATATACAACCGATTAAAGGTCACTAAAATAAAGGAAATGTACTGTGAGCTTGACGAAAGAAGAAAGTGAGTTCCGTTTCGTGTTAAGATACATACCTAAGATATCAAAATATATAGGTAGAGACAGAGCTTTTATTAAGAAATTTATATACGTTTTTTAGCTGTAAAAAAAATATCAAATTAGTACCGCAGAAAGTAATGAGTCAGTTA
>NC_061097.1:28920652-28945936 GCF_015104395.2 Macrobrachium nipponense
TTAAAAGGGACAGAATAAGATACAGCGCATTTACTTTAATTTTCGTTGGTGAAACAACGCACTATTTGACCGTAGATTTTAGCACGCGCCCCGATTGAGCTGGAGGTCGGATCATACCTTGTTTGATGATGATGAGAAGCAATCTCGGCAAATTCTTATCTGGCATAATTAACTGAGGTTTATGCGAAAATGTGATTTCTCAATTATTCATTGAATGAGATACTATCTTTGCCAATTCTTACCCAGTTCGTTTCGCAATGGAAATCAAAACCACAACAGAAGTAATTATAAAAACAATAAAAATGTTTAAATTTAAAATCTATTTATCTCATATAGTACAGAGTGTATGTTACAAAATACGTGAGTCTATAAAAACGAATACTGCGTAATTTTAACTAGTGAAACGTTGATTGAAATTCAACATAAAATTGCAGAGTGATTTAGCTCAGCAATGGAGAAATAGAATATTCCACGAAATATTATCAACAATGAATGTCAAAATATTTTTTTGTAAAATACTTTTTTATAGACAAGTTCAAAATATACACATTGGTGCTGGACTGAACGTTAAAGAAACTAATCATAACAATGTGCCATAATACTTACATACATTTCAAATTACTCCCAGACTAACATTTAATCCGTAATGTAATTATTCTATTGGGTATTTACTAATAATTAGCTAAAGTTACTTAACTATGACTTACAGTTGATAACCTGTTATGTGTCAGGAAAAAAGAAAAAAAAAAAAACTGACACGAGCACGTGTGGATTTTTGTGTGAATCGAGCAGAGTGAAAATCGGTAGTGCAAGGAAGCTGCACTCTTGGGCACTTACTGGAACAAGGTGGGAAGAGAAAAAGGAAAAAAAATTGCCTAGAAATAGAGGGTTAACGGTTAGGGAGCCTTTGGCCGAGGCGGTAAAAACAAGTTAAAAAATGCGACGAGGTTTTTTTCGGCGCAATCGAGTTTTCCGTACAGTCTATAAATAATCAAGTCCACTGAAAATAGATCTATCTTTCGGTGGCCTCGGTATAATGCTGTATGAGCCGCCACCCATGAAAACTCTCTGCCGGCCGTGTGTGTGTGTGTGTGTGTGTGTGTGTGCGCGCGCGCGCGCGGGTATATATATATATATATATATATATAATTTATATATATAACTATATATACGTATATATATATTATATATATAAGTAAAATAGCTGACCAACCTGGCGCAATCCAGGGAAATCTGTGAATGATAACCGATAAACTCTCTCTCTCTCTCTCTCTCCGATTTCTGTTAAGATAATTGCTTTAGTGTGTGTTATATATATATATATATATATATATATATATATATATATATATATATATATATATATATATATATATATACATATATACTTTTCCTATCTTTTATGATCCTCCAGAATTAATTTCCCTCCTGCCTAAAAAATTTATCCATCCCCATTTCCCCACCCTATAGGGATCTGCTTCATTACATCGAAGAACCATTAACTCTTAATCATCGTCCTTTCGCCCCTCAACTATTACCAAATACAAAATCTCATTTTCTTTTCACTGAAACTCTCCAATCTACCGCAACAAAAGCAAATTTGATTTCTTTGATTTCATTTAAAAAAATTATCCTGTCGAGTTTTCTCTCTCAAGTTAACATACACAAGAAGAATGAGCGGACTGGATTTTCTATAAAAAAAAAAAAAAAAAATAAACCGAAGAAAATTAATATACATTGAATTGAAAGTGGGAATTCGTGTAATTATCATCAAAATATAATAATATAATCGTGAATGGAATGAGCTGACCCAAAGCAATATCTGCTCAGAGTATAAAAATCAAAGCATGCAGGAATGTATTAAATAGTAAGGAATGATTTCAATCTTCCAAGACCAAGCATAAATAAGGAAGTCAGAGAATTTCTACTAAGGAGGACGGTTTTATCGTCGGAAAATAAAAAGGCTAGGAACAAAAAAAAATATAATGTAACACTATGAAGCAGGAAGAGAGAGAAAGAGGAGAGAGAGAGGAAAGAGAGAGAAAAGAGCGAGAGGAGAGAGAAGGAGAGACGAGAGAGAGAGAGAGAGAGAGAGAGACTAATAAAGGAAAATAAAAGGGCACAGAAAAAGAGCAATTACAAGAAAGCACTAGACTTCATGAAATATCGAGACTTTTACCAGATGCTTTCTTAAAAGTACATTCAAAGAACACGGTTCATTTTCATCTTAGATCATCTGTAGATCAATAGAACAGAGAGCAAAATACAATTACTGAATTAGACTGAGACAAGCTTCTGGAATTAAGAAAATCCCATATCTTTAGAAGAGGTGTGAAGACGAAGATTTCTTTTGAATTATCGAACAGGTAGGAGAAGTCATTGATACCCAAACAGAAATGGTGACTATAGAACAGGTATAGAACAATATGAAGCTCTGATAATTAGGATGAAGAAAGGTGCCAATGAAATGGATACAATTAGATATTTTTCAAATAATCTAACAGAATAATGCGTTGACTCTCTTTAAGGTACGTTTAAACAAAACGTAACAATGTAAACATTAAGAGGAGTGAGAGATTAGACTGCATTACGAGAGAATTTGCAGAAATAAATGTAATATCTCTGCTTAGGAGGTACAGACATTGGCTACGGCCTGAGAGTTCCACTGAGTAAAGCCATAAGGAAAGGAAATAGGAAGCTGGGGACACAACGAGTACCAGTTAAGGATACAACGATCCTACGTCATTAAAATGGACATGGTAATTCCCAAAGGACTTGACTTTGTGAGAGCCGTACTGATAGTGTCCTGAATATCATAAAAAAAACTTTAGTATTTTAGGATTACAGGAGTCTCTTTTCTTACAGTGAGGCTGAGCAGTTTCAATTTTTTTTTCTGATGGGCAGAAGTAGGTTTTATCAATTAGGAGAAAGAGAAGGCAATACACAGGCGGTAAGTCGTCTTGTACATTCCTTAAGGAACTGAATCGGGATATTTTTAATTATGTACATCACTGCAAAACACTTAGTGTGGTGAATAGCGTTTATGAATTTTAATGAGTAGAAGTAAACAACTGCTGCTATTGTATAGTCGCAGATCTCAGTCGTGCCAGTGTCTGTACTTTAAATTTTCTGCCACCTTTTATTTTCATATTTATTTTATAACATGATTCGAGATTTTGATCAGGTTTCTGTTTCACATTAGAGCAATCTGTCTGAGAAGTCGCTGGCACTGTGAATATAATACTCATATGATTATGACATATGCATACTTTCTGAACGACATCTGTTAATGCTTCATGTGGGAGATGATATTGAAAATAAGTGAAAACTCAAATCAAAATAAAACTAAAATACGTAATTTTTAAATATGACAGCAAAATGTGACTGTCCACTTCACGTATTTGCTACAGGACTGAAATTACCGTTTATGGGTAAGTAAGGACTGAAAAATTTACTTCGACTAATGCTAGAATAATTCAACCTAAAATAAGATAGAAACAAGAACTTTAGAAATATGCAGATTACCAGAATTAATTAGTGCTAAAGTAGGCACAAAATTCTAATTAAAAATAATTTCAAGAAGTCTACAGGAACATGTGATCGTTCATACCTAAGTATTTGATAAAGATCATTATTTTATAAACACTCTCATACACAAAGAGATTTTAGCAGTGTGTAGAACCAGAGATCGACAAGGTTAGCGTAAACGCTAGACAACTGGAGAACCAAATATCTCCAGTTCAATAATCGATTTCCGGAAAAACATAAACCTCGGAAAAAGGTTAATGAGCAAAAGGGTCCAAGAATGAAAGATGATGATGAATAAGAGGGTTTAGGAGAAAAAGGAATTGCGTGAAGATGGGGGAACTTAATCACAGGACTGATGAATTCTGAGGCAAAAGGAAAACTGCTCTGAAAGACGTGGGAATTGATGCAATTTTGAGAATGAACGAAGAATTAAATTTCTTTAATGTCAGGTGCATCTTGGAAAAATGAAGAACGTAAGAGAATCACGTATGAACAGCTGACTATCAGGTGCTGTATTAGAGTTACAATCTGTTCTTCTTTGCGAAGGAGAGAAATAAACTGTCACGCAAAAGGTTTCGAAGTTACAAAAGCATGCTAAAATTTATAAGCTTGTAGCATAAAATGCTAAAGAAGATTCATAACGTCGTAACTAAATTGTTAAAACTATTATTCATATCTGTGTGTATGTGTATGTATACGTATATATATATATATATATATATATATATATATATATATATATATATATATATATATATATATATATTCACACATATATATATATATAATATATATATATATATATTATATATATATATATATATTCACATATATATATATATATATATATATATATATATATTTACATATATATATAAATATATATATATTATATATATATATATATATGTGTGTGTGTGTGTGTGTAGTGTATATATGTATATATACATATATATATATATATATATATATATATATATATATATATACATATATCATATCATTTGTATACGCTCACAACTTAAAAACAAAGAATCCCGAACACCTGAACGGTGTTGCTCCGAGAGTTTAAAAAATAAATAAATAATACAAAATAAAAGTTTGTATTTTTGTAATGACATACAGCATTTAATAATGTTCGTGGAATGGACAAAGGAAATTACAGAGTAACATCAATGACATCCAGTTTTATTACGTCAAATTTGGCAAGAACTTCTCTCTCTCTCTCTCTCTCTCTCTCTCTCAAATTCTGTGGAAGACAAAATGATTTTCTGCTGTGGAAAGACTTTCACTTCCAGTTTACCTTGCAATAATTTTCAAATGGCGAAAATTTATGTTAAAATTTTTTGGTCAGGCGGAATGGATTTCAGTGGTAATAATAATAATAATAATAATAATAATAATAATAATAATAATAATAATAATAATAATAATAATAATAATAATAATCTTTATTTCAGCAAATGCTTTGGGTGGTTATTCACCGTTCGCAGTTTATTCTGGGGAAAAAAATGTCCAAAATATGTATTCAAAATATACTACAGATTCCCAGCCATCGCGTTAGATGAAATATGAAATATAAGAAATTCCACAGATAAGAAGGTTTCCTCTGAACCTGTTATTACAATGTGCATATCACATTTGTTACACAAAAGATTACTATCTACTGTCCATTCTCACTCTCTCTTTCTCCTTCTCCCTATCTCTCTAGTTATGTATGCTTCTCTTCTACCCTTCCATCATTCTGCACTTTTCTCGATCTGTATTTGTCATTCTTTTCATTGTTCTCGCTTTTACTTTCACCTGCCTCTAATAGCATTCTTTTCTCCGTCAGAAATCTTTTCTTTTTATCGTCCGCTGACTCTGAACACTCGACTCCATTTCCTTAAATAATGAAGCTATTCAAATTCCACAACTACAATCCACCACGATCACTGTTATTGACTTCAGACTATCATCATTCACCCTTCAGATAAATTGATCACTACATCGAATATTAGATTACAATATTCAGTCTACAAAATGCCATGAGTATGAACTGATAGAGAGTAAAAATAGTTCTATGTAATTATACCACACTTACCATTTTGTAAAGGGAGGAATTCTCGGTCAATTACCACCTGCAATTTCTGCTAACCGACCTGTAAAGACAATTGAGATCTATTAATGCCCTATGATCATGTCCTAGGAAAGTTTCAGCACTTGATAAGTTTACTTGTGAAGTTAAATCAACTAAAGTTTAGTCGTAGTCTATATGGAAATGTGATTTCTTAGCACGATGATGAGAAGAAATCTTGGTTAATTCTTATCTCTCGATGTGTGTTAAAACCATTGTGAAACCATTACGAAAATACGGAAAAACATTCACCTCACAAAAGTATTCGTCTTACAGGGATGTAAACTCCATGTTACAGAGCATGAGACTACAAAACATAAAAGTTTTTCACTGTAACCAGGGAAACACCGACTGAAATTCAAATTGGAGAAATAGAAAATGTTATGAAATATTTTCAATGAACATTAAAATATTTCTTTTATAGCCAAGCTCAAAATATAAAAATTGTTGCTGTCATGAATGGTAAACGAAAACCTAATTACAGCAATATGCCGTAATACTACAGCATGCTTGAAATTACTCTCAGACTGTAGTCATTAATGCGCAATGTAATTGTGTGTGTTCTATTGAGTAATAACAATCTCGTAGTTAATTAATATTCACTTATGGTTAATAACTTGTTATATGACACAAGTGAAAGACATCAGAATGCGGTCGAGTAGACTATTGTGGAGAATTCAGGGAACGAGATGAGTCCAACAAAGTGAATATCGCTAGTGCAAGGAAACTGCACTTTCGGCGAATGAAGGTTAAAGGGTGAACAAAAAATTGGTGCACAAACAGAGGATTAATGGTTGGGGACTCTGGCCGAAGCAGAATAAAGACTGAAGGGATGATGGAATAATAGAAAGAAAACGAATCTCTATATTTTTGCTTCTAATATCCAGAGCACGAAGTAGTAAATACATATATTTAATCCGACTTTGAAGAACAAGAGGAAATGAAAAAAGATTAATTCTTCGAGTAACCTCAACTCTGGCTTTGTTGGTTTGGGATTTGGCATGCTGAGAGAGAGAGAGAGAGAGAGAGAGAGAGAGAGTGGAAACGGAAAAGCAGTACATAATATTCCAAACATTTTCTCACCTTGAGAAAGTGTAAATATAAAGGCAATGAAAACAAGTGTTAGTTTTTATTAGTGAAGAGTAAAATGGAACTTGACAGATTCAATGGTGTCAATTTATGAAATCAGAACAGCACTTCAGATCACAATCTGGTTTGAGTTAAAGTAATACATAAGATACCGAAAGGAATAAAATACTTGCAATTCGAAAGTGTATCCCAGAGTGTCGAAGAGTGTAAATAAATGTGTGGATGTTTATGGAGGGAGAATAAAAGTAGATGAGAAAATAGACAAAAAAAGTGATTAACAAAAGAGAAGAAAAGACTGAAAACACCTGAAAAAAAAGACCAACAAATGAAGAATAGGAAAACATAGAGAATAAAGAGAGATTACAATATGAGAACGTGTACTTTATCTGCGAAGAACATGAGAGCAAGAACTTCTGAAAGGTAACAGTTAATGAACAAACATACGTCAGGATGGATATCTATACAGAAAAATGCTTTCTTGCTTTACGCACGAGGCCAATTATTCGAAGTTTTTTAGGAATTCACTCTGTTTTCTACTTCTTTTATTTTTTCTGGGATACATATATGATACTCGAAACATCGTTTCTAGTAAAAGAAAAATAATTAAATGGGAGAGAGAGAGAGAGAGAGAGAGAGAGAGAGAGAGAGAGAGAGAGAGGAATTCAAGCCCTACCTTTCCTTTTTGGGAAATCGCGAGAGGGATTATATTCATATTTATTCAGACGCAATGCCGTCGCGCACTTTTGCTGGAAGTTTCGTGAAAACGGGAGAAGAAAACGGCCAACTTCATAGGTTATGTAAACGTCTAAATGCTAATTTTCCTCATCAAGTTTTGTTCATAAGAAAAAAAAAAGTCAGACTGGAGGAGCAATTTGGTTTCAGTGAAGGGTCACGTATGATGTCTTTCTACTACAAATAAAATCGAAACAAAATAATAATGAATTCAGTTTTTCTGTTTTTGTCACTTGAAAACTGGTAGTTTCGGAGGAAGGTAGATCGTGCAAGGTTGTTGTTATAATAATAATAATAATAATAATAATAATAATAATAATAATAATAATAATAATAATAATAATAATAATAATAATAATAATAATAATAAGAATAATAATAATAATAATAAGTAATAATAATAATAAAAGTTATTGTAATGAGGGAAACATTCTTTCCTCTAACTAAAATTGAACCAAGAAAAATTGACTTTATTCGTGAAACTGAAGCAAAAACTAAGAATCAGACTGAAGAGCAGGTCAGCATTAATACTCGTCGAAGGACGGGCGAAGAGATTTATCATCATCAATACCTAATAAGCAAGGAAAGTTTTACCCTTTCCGTTCACGGCGATTAATCCTCCAGATGAGGAGTCTGGAAAGGCGGTGCTTACAAAGAGCATTGAGGAAAGACAATGAGAAGATCTGTGAAGAACTGGAATTTCTCTGGAAAATCAGCGGCGTCAAGAATCCTCAATTTAAGGGCTGCTCTAAAGGCAAGAGCCCGTGCTGGCACAAGCCCCACTTGTCAAACAACAACTATTACTGAAAGGAACACGAAGGAAGAATTAAATAAAATTAAATTTGTTAAAAATCATCATTTAAAACGTTCGGCGACAGAACAATATATCTTTCTTACCTTTTTGACATACGAACGGTAACCTTGAAAATATGGGAGGCAAGATTTTTATTATTCCAGGTAAAAGCAATTAACACTATTCTTATCTTTTATTGCTGAAATCACTGAATTAAAACCGAATGTGAATAGACAATTTTCAAAATCTCAGTCAAGTACTATGTCAATTTCCGAACCTTTATTTTGTCACCGAGACTTGAACGGAGGTATTAGATGCAACTGGGCTAATCAATTTAAAATGTAGCCATTGCTTGGCTGCAAGAAGTCATGATTTTTTTGCAGCCAACGGGTATTTTATTGATGTATATATAATATTAATTCTGGTGCGATGTGACAGTTTATAATGGATGGATATATAAGAGAGGATTAGATTTAGCTGTGTGGTCTGCAATTGTATACAATTTGTATGATTCATATCAAACATTCTTTACAGTTATTATCTTATTTCAGTAAACTAGACCACATGTAGTGCTGCTATATACTGGAAAAACTCTTAACAAATGTAACATATACGCATTTTTTGAGAGCTCTGATCCCAGCTCACAAATCTACTCAGAAGGGCTTTGATGGCCACTGAAAATATATCAAAATTTCAAGACAAAATCGGTTTAATGATATAAAGTACTTCGGTGAATGTATCAGAGGGCATTTCAGACAGGAATTTGATCTCTGACTGACAGACACACCCATTTGAACAGATGATGCTCGGGGTGAAAATTTGGGCGGAAAAGTTCAATTATACTTAAATAGTGCTTGCAAGATTACGTCCTGTTTATTGACGAAAAACGGACAGGACGCGTTTGCACAAATAAATAACATCGAAAGGTTATAAGGATCACCTGAAATGGGACAAGCCAACTTCAGCTAATGTAACCTGAAGCGAAGCTATCAATCATCCAGCTACGACGAAGTCATATTGTATGAAATTTACACGAAATTTACATCAGGTGATATTTTCGCTTTGCAATTTTAGACCGCCTAGTTGTTGACATTCAGAACTACGATCCAATTAACTCTTGAACAAATTCTATTTCTGATTCTATCAACACCAACTATCCAGGTATTGTTCAAGGGTACCTGGACAATGCTCTTCAATCCAATCCTACACAGTCAAACACACTCACTTGTGCGGATATCAGTTTCAAATCGATATAATCAGATACGATATAATCAGGTAGTGAGAGAGGTATGCACTATATAATTAGCCAATGCTTTAGGAGATTACAGAACAACAGACATCCAATATATGTCTGCTATGACAAAGATAATTAGCTGCTAAAATACTATGGATGAAATTGGAGTCTATAAATGAACACACACCTAATGGAGAGCTAGTGGTATGGAACGCCTAATGCATAGCAGAAGATTCCTTAGACAAAAGGCTTTGGATTTCTCAAGAAAGGTTAGCTCCCTCGGACGGTCTACAGACTTTAAGTAGAGAGGAATAACCCGTTGCCTATTAGAAGGGCATTAGGAGGCACCATACGAGTGGCTGAAAGGTCACATTATAGCCATTAATGACCATCTTTCATAAGAAATAAAAATGTCCAGAAAATGATTATGTACAATGCTTTTCAAGGTAAAAGTGATAAACAAAACTAAATGTGTATATGTACAGACGCAAACACGTATCGATGTTCTTGCATCATATTATAATCGCTATCATTAGAAAAAAATGGGGAACATAATAAAGTAATAAATATACTTCCATGCTCAGGATGTTCAATATCAAAATGTGACACTTACGTCCAATGCAACTTTATCATTCAGGTTCATCTTTATCTTTATTCATTAATCTTACGTGTTCGTTTAATCAGCTCATCATCTCCTTTCTAAAACACTTTTAATTCTCGTTGTTTCTTAATTCCTTCTGAACTGCATCACATAATTTTTCTTTAGTAATCAGTCGTCTTTTCTCTCTAATCCTTTCATCCAGTGTCATTAATTAACATGCATTCTAATGACAAATAATTTTCACTTTCCCGAAGTTGTTCGTGTGGTATTTGAATTAGTATCTCTGATCATTAGAAGGGTACTTGAGTATTTATTTTATTTCATTTATTTATTTCTTTTTTTGTGCCCAGACGATGCGGGAATAAACACGAGAAAGCGCTTGGTACTGACCTGCCTGTCCTTTTCCTGTGGTATTCGCTTGTGTGTGTGTGTATATATATATATATATATATATAATATATATATATATATATATATATAATATATATATATAGTATATATATATCTGTGTGTATATGCATGTATGTATGTATGTATATACGTATATGCATAAGTATATATGTGTATATGTATGAAAAGCTTGATCACGAAATATATGAAACGATGCTATGTATAAATAAGGACCTTACCTTTATTTATGTAACTATGTATGTATGCATATATATTTCTATCATTTAAAAATCCAAGACCACATAGACGCTTTTTCAGCATTAATTACCATCCTACTTTAAGGCTATTTTCCTCATTCGTTGCAGATGAAAATGCTCTCCAAAACTTATACATCCCCGATTTCCCCATTCATTCATTACATGAAGGCATCTACTTCATTACATCATGCTAATCAGCTGCGTTCCTCTCGTCCCTGAATATTAACAAGCACGTACAGCATCCCATTTTCTTTTCCCTGAAACTCTCCAAGCAACCGCACCAAATTCAAGTTTGTTTCATCTATAATCATTTTCTTATCCAGTCTTCTCAAGAAAATGTGCAGAGAATGCTCGGTACACTAGGTTTTCTAAAAAATAAAAAAATAAATAAAAAAATAAAAAAATATAATAATAATAAATGAAAAAAATTAAAAAAAAGTGAAAACATTGAGAATATACTGTATTGAAAAAGAATTAGCGCTACTTCCATTAGACGTTATAATGAACGTTATTAGCTGAAACAAATAATGTCTGTTCAGTAAAATAAACCAAGGAAAGTATGTAGGAATTTATCAAATAATAGGGACCAAGAACGAAACAATATTAAAGAACACAGTGAATTATTATAGAGGGGGGCGATTTTGTCGTTGGAAAAGAACAGTGAAAATAAAGACAAAAATGCTAGGACAGAAACGCTATAATGTACTCTGCATGAAGGGGAAAGTCGAGAGTGAGAAAAAATATCCACGAAGGGTATTTAAAGAGTATTTAAAGTTTTCAAAGAGGAAATTTATAACAGTTTTTCCTTTGTTTGTTTGTATGGTGTTTTTACGTTGCATGGAACCAGCAGTTATTCAGCAACGGGACCAACGGCTTAACGTGACTTCCGAACACGTCGAGAGTGAAATTCTATCACCAGAAATACACATCCCTCACCCGTCAGTGGAAAGGTCGAGAATCGAACTCGCGGCCACCGAG
Organism: Macrobrachium nipponense; assembly: GCF_015104395.2. Taxonomy (NCBI): domain Eukaryota; kingdom Metazoa; phylum Arthropoda; class Malacostraca; order Decapoda; family Palaemonidae; genus Macrobrachium; species Macrobrachium nipponense. Next base: position 28,932,371 of record NC_061097.1, read on the forward strand.
GTGGCAGGTAAAGAACCATACCAACCACGCCATTTATCATTCTTTGTGAAATGGACAAGAAAACATTGTGAAAAATACAAGAACAAAGCATTCTATAATGTTCGTCCAAAGTACGTAGGAAATTGCGAGCAACATTAAAGAATTTAATTTCTATTAGGCTAAAGTTGTGTCAGAACTTTCGACAGCAAAGGAAATGAGTTTCAAATGACCCGCCCCCCCCCCCTCACTCTCTCTCTCTCTCTCTCTCTCTCTCTCTCTCTCTCTCTCTTTTCATTTCTGTCGAGGAACAAAAATTATATTCCGCTATGCAGAGACTTTCAAGTACAGTTAGTTGGTCTTGTAACACCTTTCAATGGCCAAAATTTATGTCCACATTTTTTGGTCAGGAGGAATGGATTTCCGCCGTGATCCAAACGATTTGGGTGATTTTTCATCGTTCTCAGGTGATTATGAAGAAATAGTGTCCCAAATATAAATACACTTAAAATCTACCAAAATAGAGAAAACGATACATTTTATAAAAATATTTATTATCAGTGTTGTAGACTGCATGCTACAAAAAATGAACCTACGATACAGAAAAATCCATAATTGTAACCAAGCAAACACTGAATGAAATTCAACATAAAATTGCAGAGTTCTACGCAGCTATTGAATATTATCAATGAATGTCAAAAGACATTTTGTAGACAAGCATATTATATAAAGATTCCTGCTGGCGTGAGTGTTAAACAAAGAGTAAATAATGCACCGAAGTTTCTTCTGCGCAATCGAGTTTTCTGTACAACGTATAATGCTATATGAAACGCTCAGCCACAGCCCAAGGAAATCTCAGCCGTGGCCCATGAAACTTTCAGTCACGGCTTAGTGGTGGGCTATGTTGTTGGCGACGCATGATGATGGCTAAATTTAACCTTAAGTAAAATAAAAACTACTGAGGTCAGAGGGCTTCAATTTGGAATGTTTGATGATTGGAGGATGGATGAATAACATACCAATTTGCAGCCCTCTAGCCTCAGTAGGCTTTAAGATCTGAGGGCGGACATAAACACAAACAACCACCTCAATAGTTTCCTTTTACAGACAAGTAAAAGCTAATAACAGCAATATGCCATAACCTTACAATGAAGTACACCTATTTTAAATTATTCCCAGAATGTGGAAATAATTAATGCGTAATATAATTACCACACTGGCTATTCAGCAATAACCATCTCATAGGTAACCAACTGTAACTCCTAGTTAATAACCTGTTATATAACAGGAGTGAAAAGCAAACGGACAGAACGAGATACTATTCTACGAAGAAACGAAAATGACGATAACGGGAAATGAACAGAGACGTCAGGTGGAGTTACGTTACCGTTTCTTCTTCACAACATTGGCTTTAGCAGTGTTACCTTACGCAGTTCTTTGGATTTATTTTCCGTGGCGTAAAAAAAACTACACGTCACTCGCTTAACATAAAGTATTTTTGACGAAGAAAAATAAAGGATTTCACTAAATTCATTTATATAAATAAGCAGGATATGTTTTTTTTACTTTATTTTCATAATAGGGCATAAAAAGGCAAAGTGAAGAATTTTATTCCTCAGTGCCGTAGCCTGTGGTCGGAGGGTTGCCAGATGTCACCAGAAAGCCACACTAGTAGACGAAATTCCTCAAAACGACAACCCTTAAGGTGTACAGAAAATGCTTTTGCTTTACGCACAGGACAGTTATCTTATACACGTTTTGAAATTCAGCCACTCTCTTGTTTTTCTGAAGGGATTCAGATGTTATTCTGGACGTGTCTTCTTTGGTAAAGAGAAAGGAGTGGATGGGAATTCAAGTTTTACCTTTTCTTTTGGAGAACTTGCCGAAGGGACCATATTCATATTTATTCAGATGCAATGCCGTCGAGCACCAAGTCTGGTGAATACTTTAAACTTTTCACTCAAACAGGGAAGAAACCGGCGAACATCGTAAGTTATGTCAACGTCTAAATGCAAATGTTCTGTGTTCAATTCATGACGAGCATCGGATGTGACATATCATAAGAACATAAGATTGACAGGTTGCAAGGACTTCCTCAAATGGGAAAGGAGGTTTGGCAGTTTTCTGCTAAACTCCAGCTTCTACAATTCAATTAGTCTAACTTAATCCGAAACTATAATTTCACCTAACTTAGTGAAGTTTCAAGCTTGTATTAAATTTACGCCAGGCATTATTTTCGTTTTGCAATTCCAACGAACCTAAAGCAAATCCATTATGTGGACGCGAAGAGAGTAGCGCCTGACATTCAAATCGAGGATGAAATTAGACAAAATTCTATCACTTCATTCATTCTAGGCCAAATACACAGGTACTGTTCTTGAATGAATGGAAGATTTTAACATCATTCCATATTTTCATCGAATCAACAACCAGAAAAATAATTTCTTTTTTCCTTTAATTCAGTCACCGCACATACAAACACTCACGCACTTCCACAGAGATTTAATCAGTCACGATATGATCAGGGAATGGGATACAGGTAAGTACTGAATAATCAATCATTGCTATAGAAGACCACAGAACAATAGGCATCCAACATGTCTCCTATGACAAAGGTAATTATCTCTAAAAACACTACGTATGAAATTGGAGTCGATCGATACGGGCAGACACATCTAATCAAGCAAGAAGCTATTGTAGATTCACATCAACCGTGCATCTGATGTCTAGGCCAGTTCCTTACGACGCTCCTGATTGGCTGTTGATAAGCCAATCACAGGGCTGGAAACTCTCAGTCTCTCTCTCGACAGTTCACATAGGCAGGACGTTTGCTCCACCTTTCCTGAGGGAAACTTTTGAAAGACGTATCCATCAGGGGCGGTGGAACATACATCCTGCCTATGTTAACTCGCTCGAAAGACTGAGAGCTTCCAGTTCTGCGATTGGCTTATCAACTGCCAATTAGGAGCGTCATAAGGGACTGGCCTAGACATCAGATGCACGGTTGATGTGATCCTACTATAGTATGTAACGCCCAGTACATGACAGGGAACTGACCGGGCAAATGGTTTTAGATTTCCTACGTCTCCTATCAAAGTCCTAAAGGCTTAGGAACAGAAAACACCCGTTGCCTTTCAGAAGGGCATGGCAGGCACCATAACAGCGGTGACATTACAGCCATTACCAATTCTGTCTCAAAGGAACAAAAGTGACTGAAAACTTATTGTAAACAATTCTCTTAATGGTAACGCTAATCAAGGGAACAACTAAGTGTACATATGTAAACATCATTCATCGTTCTACTTGCATTATTAAGTCGTTACCAATAGTAAACAACCCGGTAGGCGTGGTAGTGCCATAAGTGCACCTCATGCGGTGCACTGTAGGCATTACTTAAGGTTCTTTGCAGCGTGCCTTCGGCCCGTAGCTGCAACCCCTTTTTTTCCTTTTGCTGTACCTCCTTTATATTCTCTGTCTTCCATCATACTTTCCACCCTCTCCTAACAATTGATTCACAGTGGAACTGCGAGGTCTTCCTCCTGTTACCCCTTTCAAACCTTTTACTGTCAATTTCCTTTTCAGTGTTGAATGACATTCATAGGTCCCAGTGATTGGCCTCTGGCCTAAATTCTATATTCTAATAGTAAACAAGTATCTTCGGACAGTTTTCTGTACAGCACTCTCGTTTATTGCTGTATGAAACTCTCAGCCAGCTTTAGTAGCCTGTGTTGTTGCATAGCCAGACGCACGATCATGGCTAACTTTAACCTTTAAAAAAATACCTACTGAGGTTACAGGGCTGCAATTTGGTAAGCAATCCCCATGGAAGACACCACTAGCCTCCCTTTGGCACAACCCCTCGGTCGCTCAGCAAAAATTGCGCTGAGTGCATATACATAAGCGAGCGCTCTGTCTCCGAGGCAAAAAAAAGGAATTCAAGCAACCCCAAGTACTAAGTTGTATATATGAAAAACCCTTCACACGTATACATATGGGTCAAAACAAGACGAATGCGTCTCCTTTAACATGTGCCAATAAAAAAAACACACTACTTTCTACTCCTATGGGAAAAAAATGTGGTATTCTAAACCAATTTCATAACTCACAAAATGATTCATAAACAAAGACAAAAAACAATAATGTAACACTCACTTCCTCAAATGAGAGAATACCTGACCGCCAAACCGAGTGCGAGAGAAAAAAAAACACGCTAATGCACACATATTTGAACGATTCGGTATTACGAGCGAGAAAACACTTGGCAGCGCGCACTCAAAGGTCTCACTGATCAACCGCCACCCTCGAGGCATCTCACCATGGGCAGAAATGCTGACCCTAATAGAAAATTCCTTTTCAGTACCAAATCCACAGCTGAATAATTCTCATCCCCTGTCACCTACTAACTGAAATCTAACACATTTCTACAACCAGACTCTCTGAAAACAGCTCTTATAGCTGCTACTAATCTCACAAAAGACTTTTTCGTTCAAACACTGCCTGCCACCACTAATAACGAGACGACAATTATCTCGTTATTCATTTTGGTAGCGAAAGGCCAGAGCGGCAGGCAACTGCTATTGGCAACACATTTTCTCTCTCTCTCTCTCTCTCTCTCTGGATAGCCAACAGCTTCTCTCTCTCTCTCTCTCTCTCTCTCTCTCTCTCTCTCTCCTGATAGCCAACAGCTTCTCCCTCTCTCTCTCTCTTCTCTCTCTCTCTCTCTCTCTCTCTCTTTCTCTCTCATCATACCTCCCTTCCATTTCATTAGGTCATCAAATCAGAGTCGTGAATTACAAAAATATGTCATTACTTAAAAGCAAAGTATTAACTGAATAACTCAGATTCTTAACAGAATGTTAACTCAAAGTCCTAACAACTCGGATAACCCTTGGTAAATAATCTAACACCAACATTAGTTTAGCAATAACAGATAGGCATAGTCAAGACAGTAATTAGTCAACACCAACTCCAAATATACATATTGTTCCTCTCCAAAACCATTCCCCTTTGTCAGAACCGCCATTTCAGCACAGTTTCACTTTCACTAAACAAAAGTACCTTGGCAGAGACATCCTAGCTCTGCCTTCTCTCCCAGTAACAGTCTCGCCATGATAAGCCTACATTTCCTTAATATGTAGGAAAGAGGCTCACATGTACACACAAACTCACACCCATTGTCCACACCCAGAAACTGCTTTAATCCAGTTTCAAAGTCACCTCTGCAATCGCTCTCATGGTAACAGGACAAAGGCACTGATTTGCTAAGCCAGCACTGTTGATCATACCACCTCGAAGAAAGCTGTGTAAGCATTCCTAAGCTGTCGCTCGGACCACTCTGTATCTAAGGAAGTTATATTGCTGATTGTCTACATTCTAAGAAACGTCACAGCATATCACATTATATTATTTAAAATATCTCATAGCAAATTCCCCCTTTTTATGTTACACTTACAACCGGAGACTGAAAAGTGTTGCATAATCACTAAGCAACTGGAAAACCAAATATCCTCAGTGCACACGTATCCTTTAGAACACATTCCTTTTTTGACTGAGGAATGCCAATACGCTGTCGGGAAATTATGAAAAATGTGTTGTATTTATGCCACGACCACTCATCTCATTCATGAAGATCAGTTTCTGCGCTGTGTTTGTCTGGATGTCGTTGTCTGGATGTCGTGGTCTGGATGTCGTCCTTGCATAATCCGGCATCAAATATTCTCATTTGGATGATCAATCATCCGACTCTGCTACTTGCGCATGAGCTGGACGAGTGTGGACGTAAAACAGCGCAAAGGCAAATGCGTTCAGTAATATTTAAGCAGCAAGAGGTAGTTGGGGGATGAAGGAGAGATCAACTCACAGAAGTAAAAGCAGATCTGAAGGTTAAAGAATGTTGTTGTTGTGACGACGGACGACCGAATATGCATGTCGAGGCAAAGATTGCATAATTGATGCATACGTAACAAAAATTATGAGGAAAAATCGACGAATTAAGAAATACATACATTAATTCAGTGCAGACCACGATCACTTAAATTGAAAGAACCGAGGGAAGACCCCAATCAATTTTCGAGAAAAAAATCATCGGTGGAGAAAGGTTAATGAGCAACTTGGTCCAAGAATGAAAAATGATGATGAATAAGAGAGCTTAGGAGAGAAAGGAATTGCGTGAAGATGGGGGGAACTTAATCACGAGACTGATGAATTCTGAGGTAATAGGAAAGCTGCTCTGAGAGACGTTGGGGTTGATGCGAATTTTGCTCTTTTGGGAATGAAAGGCAGAACCTCTCCAACGAAAGGTTTCTAAATTGAAAATCGGGGCAGTGGATTCTTTGAGGATGAGAAACTAAAAAATAAAACGTGAAAAATATAAGAGCACACAGAGTTCAACAGTGCTCGCATAATGAAGTAACATCAGTGACTCATTTTTATTACGCTGCAGTTGTGACGGCTCCTGTAAAGTAGCAATGCTTTTCTCTCTATTTTTTTTTTATTTCTGTCGAAGCACAAAATTATTTTCCGCTGTGCATACATTTTCGCTTCCAGTTTGCCTTGCAACAATTTTCAAATGCCGGAGATTCAAGTTCACATTTTTTTCCCGTCCGGAGGAATGGATTTCCGCTGTCATGCAAATGCTTTGGGTTATTCTGAAGAAATAGTTTCCCCAACAAATATTAAGAAAAAAACAAAAAAAAACTAATGCCGAGTCTCGGGCATTGCATTAAGTGGAATTTAAGAAACGATATTTATACAAAAAGTTTCCTCCGATTCTCTTCCTGATTCAATGTAAATTTTCTTCTCTCTCTCTCTCTCTCTCTCTCTCTCTCTCTCTCTCTCTCTCTCTCTCTCTCTCTCTCTCTCATTCTTCTTGAAATCTAAGGCTTTCTCTGTAACCTTTTACTTTCCTTAATTAATGTCACTCTCTCTCTCTCTCTCTCTCTCTCTCATACTTCTGGAAATCTAGGGCTTTCTTGCAATTGCTTTTCTCTGTAACCTTTTACTATCCTTAATCTCTCTCTCTCTCTCTCTCTCTCTCTCTCTCTCTCTCTCTCTCTCTCTCTCTCTCTCACTCTGAGAATGAATGAATCAGACCTCTAATAGCTTTCCATGTTAGGGTTTCCAGTTATCTTTTTTGAGGTCATGACAGTTTTTACAAAAAAGCAATCACATTCATCTTTATTTCAGTTTATACTAGCCGAAAATAAATGCTGAATTTCTCTCTTTACGCCTTGGTTGGTCTCATACCTTTTACGAAAGAGAAATGACAAATATACCACCAACTGACCGACTATCTGACAGGAGGTAAAAAGTAAGGAAAGTGGATTCACTCGTTATTCTGCGTGTCTCTTTTTATGCCGGGCACTGAAGTCGTATAAAACCGAACACAACCCTATACTAATTCAGGAGAGTATATTTGCACAGAAGTATCAAGTCATAATGTCTCTACCAGACTGGCTATAGTAGATTCACATCAACCGTGCATTTGATGTCTGGGCCAGTCCCTTACGACGCTCCTGATTGGTTGCTGATAAGCAAATCACAGGGCTGGAAACTCTCAGTCTCTTGACAAAGTTCATGTATGCAGGATGTATGTTCCACATCTCCTGAGGGATGCTTTTCAAAGACGTATCCCTCAGGTGGAAACAAAGATCCTATCCTACACCCGTGTGGACTCTCGAGAGGCTGAGAGTTTCCAGACCTGTGATTAGCTTATCAACAGCCAATTAGGAGCGTCGTAAGGGACTGGCCTAGACATCAAACGCACGGTTGATGTGAATCTGCTATAGCTAGTCCTTTATACGACTTGTTAGGTCTCTAATGGTTTTTACTGGCCAGTCTCATGAGGCCCCCTTATCTCTCAGCTCTATAGAGCTCTGTACTGGCCAATCTTATAGAGGGCTGCCAATATCTCTTGTCCCTATATCGAACTGTACCAGCCAGTCTTATGAGGGCCTCATATCTATAATCTCTGTTTTTTTATCGGAACCGTACTTGGCTCGGTCCTCATGGGGTTACCCATCTCTCTAATCTCTGTTGGACTGTACTGGCCGGTGTTATGACCTCATACCTCTAATCTATATAGATGAACTGGCCCGTCTAATGACCCCATATCTCTTATATATATATGAACTGGCCTGGCATACATGGGTTCTGGTTCTATATCTCTAGGATTTGTGTCTCAATGGCTCAACTTAAGAAACTTATCTTATCATCCTCAAGTTGGAGTTAATTGTTTCTCTCTTATGATAATATTAAACTTACTATGAATGGTCGATGGCCTTTTCCTCTTTCACCCAAAACAAAGATGTACAGAAATCAAATTAATTCAGTAATAATTATTCTTTGACTGCCAAAATCACTCGAAAAAATATTCCGGAATACTGAATTAGAATTGTAATAATTATAACACTGACTTGATTTAGCAGTCAAACGCCAAATTCAAACAAAAAGCGAATAATCTAAAACTAGAAAAAGCTTCGTTATTGCCCAAAACATATGGTCAAGACTGCTACGAAATTCATTAAACCCATTATTATTTTATCTTTTATAAATATATACATATAGTATATATATATACACATGAGTCTGATCACATCACCGTGATTCATATAGGTATACACATTAAGCAACAATTATCCTTTAATATCTAATTCGCTCTACCTCAGAAATGATTATCAATTTAAAAATTCCCCTTCAGTTAAGATATATGAAAATACATTAATTTTGAGTTGGAGCGAATTAGACATTAAAGGACATTTAAAGCTTAATGCGTATTATATATATATATATATATATATATATATATATATATATATATATATATATATATATATATATATATATATATATATATATATATATATATATATATATATATAATATGACTGGTGCAAATGTTCTGTTACAAAAAAATTACATCTAATAAAAGGAGCCCATAAAAACACCACAATATGAAGAGGAAAATAAAATTACTATATTTCAGAGACTGCTGTCTCCCGCTTCAGGTAGATAAATATATATATTACATATATATATAAATATTTCATTTTTGTAAATTATTCTCGTAAAAAAAGGTATTAAAAAGAATAAGTCTTTTATTCTTGGGTGATACCCAAAAACGTTCAGAGACGTATCCTGAAATATCAGTGAGACTATATCTGCCAAAGGATATCGCCAGGTGCATATCAATGAATCCCTAGATCCCCAGGTTTTCCCTGCGATCAAGAGGACTTTCCTTTCACACTGGCTGTAATGCGGTGCAATAGATCGCTGATCTTGAATAGGAATGAGAAATTGCAGCCTACTGGCATATGCTTTAGATCTCCATAACTAACACGAAAGGCAATGCGTATCTGCAAACGTATCTAAAATTAAACTTAGGTCACCATTACAAACTAAATCCCTATAAGGAACTGTTTAGCCAAATCTCCATTAGGGCAGCGAAGTGTGCCTGCTGAATGTGAAGAGAGAATAAAAATGTTATGCTGAGATGCCTCGTTGCTGTTAAGGGAAATGAGGAGGTCTGATATGGGTAGAAATGCTGAGATAAAATGAAATATTAAAACAGGTTAGCAAAGGTGGAATGAAGAGCGAAATAGTTTTTCAAAGAATGACCTGCTTACATGGCAGACAAGGTATTTAAACAGAGATCACTTTATATTCAAGCAAGCAAGAGATTCCTTAATAGATGAAGTTGATTGGTACAGTACATCTATGAATCTTGTGTGTATGTAAATGTAGGGCTTAAGTTATACAAGTTTTCTGCTCATATACCTCAACCTTTGGTACTTGTAGTGACTGTCTTTTTAAAGGATAAACTTACATACGTACACACATACACACACATATATACGTGTGTACATATATACGTATATATACATATATCATATATCTAAATACATATATTTATATGTGTAATTACATTATATATATATATATATATATATTATATATATATAATAACATATATATATATATATACCCATACATATATTATATATTATTATATATATATATATATATATATATATATATATGTGTGTGTGTGTGTGTGTGTGTGTGTGTGTGTGTGTGTGTGTGTGTGTGTGTGTGAATAAATTCTACTGTTAAAACAGGATACATCTCAAGTATAAAAGACCAATTAACACTCTGGTTTTAAAACTAAGGACTCTATTTCGCTGGACTGCCTCTCACCCTTACCAAGAAGTGAATGACAGAAAAAGTTACTTTGGCGAAATATATTACAGTGGGATATATGCCGAAGTAACTTTGTCATTCACTACTTGATATGGGAAGGAGTCAGTCCACCGAAATATAGTCCTTGGCTTTAAGCCAGAATGTTTAAAATGGATCTTTTATGCTTATATATATATATATATATATATATATATATATATATATATATATATATATATATATATATATATATATAATTACGGTCCATTTGCTCTCGCTCTCTTTCAGGAGGACTGGGCGACGAGCTGGAGTACCGCCTGACGCGATACCTGATGGCCAACTACGACCCTTCGGTACGCCCTGCACGGAATTCCTCAGAGGCCTTGTCGGTGGTCTTCGGTCTCTCCCTTCACAGCATCATTGATGTGGTGAGTATTTCGTCTCCTCCTCCTTCTTTCTTTACCTTCAGATTTTCCCATGAGTATTTCGTCTCCACGGAATGAAAATGATTGAGACAGGTCTTTTGTCATTTACGAAACTGTCGATCCCAAGAGAGGGACGCCAACTTGACCTCTGAGTGGTCGCCAGAGTATTACTCGTCTTAATCATCACTTTACCACTATTGCTAGTCCTCTGGTCTAGAGGTTATTGTCGTGGCATGCCACACGGATGTCGAAGTGTCACGTCTCCCCTCAGGGCGATGAAAAATCACTGTCTGTATCATGATCTGTCACTGCTGCAGTGTGAGGTCTGCAGTGGGAGGTTGAAACCAACATTCTTGAGAAGATTGAATTTCAAGTCAATGGCCCCTTTGCTGTGCTTGTTCCATGTGAATAGGTTTCATCTATGGAAATAAGAATAATATTATGATCCAAAAATAATTTATCGCATTTAACAGACTTTGTCAAATAAATAACTACATTATCTTGGCGTCGCAAAGGACTCCACGGGAAGGTGGCAGACAGGATACGGAAACCTGCTTATTACTGATGGAAAATTAGCATAAGTTATAGAGATTATCAAGTGATTCTATCATCACATAGAAATGTGACGTTCTCAAAACCTGTGCTTTTTGTTGCCACCAAAATATATTGTTGGCAGTTGATATTTCAGATGACTGAATTTATATAGAATATGTAAAAGCACAGAGCACTCTCACTGATATATAACATAAATCTTATATAAACTTATCCTGGCGTTTGTCAACTGATGAATAACTAATACAAAGCCCAGCGCTTTTGAATGCAAAACTAAACAACGATGTGAATAACAAATACAATCCCGGTGGCAGCATCAAATAACTAACTGCATTGGTTTGTATCTGTCAGGTCCATGACACGGGTTCGAAACCCCCTCCCTCCCCCAACACCCTGTCCCAGTGACGCCACCCAACTACCCAAAAATATTCTTTTTTAAATAACATTCCCCATGGTGAATCTTTTAAAAGGATTAGATTCCCAAAACCCGTGATGTTAAAAAAAAAGGGGGTGCTAAATATTATTTAAAAGTACGACAAATAAATATTGAGATTACTGACGATTTCCCTAACGAACAGGAATACAGACAACATGCAAACATAGAAATGGAATAAAGCTCACAGCGCACAGTGGGCCAGAACAGTAATTTTTTGGACAAAATTATTTTTTGCGTTCACATCCAAGTATTATTTATCATTTTCTATTCTAAACGTTTATAGTATTGTATTTACAAGCATATGTAATAATATGAGTGATACGTTTACCCATTTTTCTTGCATTTGGTAAAATATAGTTAGAACTATATAACCTTTATATTTTATACCTTTATTCAATGCAGAAAAGATAAGAATAAAAAAAAAATTAGATTATTTCTATCAAATGCTGTCTTTGAAGATTTTACAATATAAATGATTTAATGAACGTAAAGAATAACATTTTGGTTATACTATTACACTATAGTAATATGAATATAGAAATAAAAGCATTTAATCCATTAAAAAAATCTAAAATGACATGAAACTTTAACTCGTATTAAGACTACATGATGCAAACCAAAGGGTATTTCGGACGATTAAATTTTTACTTTCTTCGGGTAATTCAGTTTTTACAGGTATGTACTTTTCTTAGAGACCAAGGGATCAGATGGACAAAGTAATCTTATCATTAAATCTTCATTTGTCTTTATTCGTGATGTTTTAATTGTAAAAGATTCCCTAAACTTCTTGAATTCTTTATCCTTTGCTTCTTGTGCCTCCTCAAATAATATGGCAATTGGTAGATTGAAGTTGCATATCACTGAAGCACCATGAATTAACAACCGATGCAAGCTTTGGGGCATGTAGTACCAGTTATATTTCTGTACATAACATTTGGCAGTATCCAAGTATAACCTTTCAAATTTATCTGCATCGATATCAAGACCAGATGATATTGTTGGTAAAATCAAATAAAGTTTATAAACAAAAGATTGATCAAGGCCAGTGATTTCGAATGCAATTTCTGCATTCTTGAAAAACCTACGAGCAGTATTCCCATCATTAGATGTAGCATTCTTATAGTCTCATTCTTAGTTTCTTTTGAGAATTTCATTTATGGATGAGTAACGAGAAGTAAATTTCCAGCACCAGAAAAACACTTCTCTAACTCTTCAGTGGAACCAGCTCGGATCGATCTCAGAATCACAGGGTTGACTTTTAAGTGCTTTGCTATTGACCCACCGATGATCTCTATCGCAAATTAGTAATTGTAGTATAAGCAGTAAAGATTTCCTTATACAATGGCTCTATGACTTTCCTAATTTACAGGTTCTAGATATTTTCCTGTCCTAAACCAAGCTAATCCTTTGAACAACCTTAAAATCCCAAACTACTAGCAACCCAACCCCCTTCAACTTTTTAGGCTGGGATTTGCCACAAACCCCTTGAAAACCCCATGTAGTATTAAGATGATGAAGAACCTACTCGTTGGCAGCTCTTGTCACCTTATGTCATTTGGTTACTTAGACTCCCCGGTTGAATGGCGCCATGATATGGGAGGTAGCGCTTCAGTTATTATTGCCCACAAAAGCTCGAAGTGCAAATTAGTGCAAAGAAAACAAATATTTTCCCTTTCTACACAAGTTCTAGTATAATAAAATCCATAAGAGATACGAAGCAAATGCAAGCGAAAAAAATTGTCGCATACTTGTTTTTGTTAAAACAAAAATATTTGAAGTACTTTTGTATATATCTATCATGGATTAATTGCATGTTATGCACAATATTTGAAATGCTTAGTCACAGAAATAACAAGTAGTAAACTTATTGAAACTCTCTTATAAACTAATGAAACACAGACCTAATATCACAGATGCTACATGCACACAATTCTGATGTAGACTAATCACTAGCATACTGGGAGAGAATGTACTTAACCGATTGCGTCTAAAAACCATAGC
>NC_061097.1:28948936-28958936 GCF_015104395.2 Macrobrachium nipponense
TATATATATATATATATATATATATATATATATATATATATATATATATATATATATATATATATATATATATATAGTGTGTGTGTGTGTGTGTGTGTGTGAGTGAGTGATAATATATATATATATATATATATATATATATATATATATATATATATATATATATATATATATATATATATGTGTGTGTGTGTGTGTGTGTGTGTGTGTGTGTGTGTGTGTGTGTGTGAGTGAGTATATATATATATATATATATATATATATTATATATATATATATATATATATATATATAGATAGGCAATCTTTAGAGAGGAATTCATTCGAGGCTCAGGAGGAGTTAGATATTCATTTAAGGCTTCATTAAGAGTTAGAAAGGGATTCATTTGAGGCCTCCGGATGAGTTAGAGAGGGAGTCATTCGAGGCTTCAGGAAGAGGTAGAGATTCATTTGAGGCTTCAGGATGAGTTAGAAATTCATTCGAGGCTTTAGGAAGAGTTAGAGAGGTATTCATTCGAGGCTTCAGGAAGAATTAGAGAGGAATTCATCTGAGGTTTCAGAAAGAGTTAGAGAGGGATTCATTCGAGGCTTCAGGAAGAGTTAGATAGGGATTCATTTGAGGCTTCATGTTAGTTAGAGAGGGATTTATTCGAGGCTTCAGGTAGCGTTAGAGATTGATTTAATTGAGGTCTTATTGTGAGTTAGAGAGGGAATCATTCCGGGCTTCAGGAAGAGTTAGAGAGAGATTCATTCGAGGCTTCAGGAGGAGTTAGAGATTCGTTTGAGGCTTCAGGAAGAGGCAGAGAGGGATTCATTCGAGCTTCAGGAAGAAGATAGAGAGGGATTCATTCGATGCTTCAGGAAGAGTTAGAGATTCATTTGAGGTTGGGGGGGGGGGGGGGGGGGGGGGGGGTTTGGGGCCTTCAGGAAGAAGTTAGAGAGATTCATTCTCGGCTTCAGGAAGAGTTAGAGAGGGGATTTATTTGAGGGCTTCAGGAGAGTTAGAGATTATTCGCGCTTCAGGAAGATTAGTTTGAGGCTCAGGAAAAGAGTTAGAAGGAGGGATTCATTCCGAGGCTTCAGGAAGAGTTAAAGATTCATTCGCGGATTCAGGGAAGGAAGTTAAAGAGGATCCATTAGGAAGGGTTTCAGAGGAGGTTAGAGATTCCTTCGAGGCTTCAGGAAGGGTTAAAGAGGGATTCTTCGAGGTTCAGGCAGAGGTTTAGGAAGAGGAATTCCTTCGAGGCTTCAGGAAGGAGTTAGAGAGTCATTTGAGGCTTCAGGAGGAGTTTAGAGAGGATTCATTCTGGAAGGCTTCAGGAAGAGTTGCGAGGGTTTACTTTGAGTTCTTCAGGAAAGGTTAGAGATTCATTCGAGGCTTCAAGGGAAGAGTTAAGGAGGGAATTATTCGAGGTTTCAGGAAGGAGTTAGAGATTCCTTCGAGGCTTCAAGGAAGGGTTAAAGAGGATTCATTCCGGGAGCTTCAGGAATTAGTTTAGAGAGGATTCATTCGAGGCTTCAGGAAGAGTTAGAGATTCATTCGAGGCTTCAGGAGAGTTACAGAGGGATTCCAATCGAGGATTCAGGAAGAGTTATAGATTCCTTCGAGGCTTCAGAAGAGTTAGAGCTTCATTCGAGGTTCAGGAAGAGTTGAGATTCCTTCGAGGTTCAGGAAGGGAAAGTTTAGGGATTCTTCGAGGCTTCAGGAAGAGTTAGAGAGGGGATTCATTCGAGCTTCAGAAGAGTTAGAGATTCATTTGAGGCTTCAGGAAGAGTTAAAGAGGGAGGGATTCATTCTAGGCTTCAGGAAGAGTTAGAGAGGGATTTATTTGAGGGCTTTCAGGAAGAGTTTAGAGATTCATTCGAGGCTTCAGGAAGAGTTAGAGAGGGATTCATTCGATGGTTTCAGAAGAGTTTAGAGATTCTTCGAGGCTTCAGGAAGGGTTTTAAAGAGGGATTCATTCGAGGCTTTCAGGAAGAGTTAGAGAGGGTTCCGGAATGAAGGATTCATTCGAGGCTTCAGGAAGAGTTAGAGATATTCGAGCTTTGCAGAAGAGTTAAAGAGGGATTCATTCGAGGTTTCAGAAAGAGTTAGAGATTCCTTCGAGGCTTCAGGAAGAGTTAGAGAGGGATCATTTCGAGGCTTCAGAATAGTTAGAAAATTCATTCGACACTCCGGAAGAGTTAGAGAGGGATTCATTCCGTGCTTCAGGAAGAGTTAGAGAGGGATTCATTTGAGGCTTCAGGAAGAGTTAGAGGGATTCATTTGCGGCTTCAGGAAGAGTTAGAGAGAGATTCATTTGAGGCTTTAAGAAGAGTTAGATTCATTTGAGGCTTCAGGAAGATTTAGAGAGGGATTCATTCCGGGCTTCAAGAAGAGTTAGAGATTCATCTTAGGCTTCAGGAAGAGTTAGAGAGGGATTCATTCTGGGCTTCAGGAAGAGTTAGAGATTCATTGAGGCTTCAGGGAAGGAGTTAGAGAGGGATTCATTCGAGTCTTCAGGAAGAGTAGAGATCCTTCGAGGGGGGGGGGGGGGGGGGGGGGGGGGGGGCGGGGGGGGGGGGGGCTTCAGGAAGAGTTAGAGAGGGGGTTTCATTCGAGGCTTCAGGAAGAGTTAGAGATTCATTCGACGCTTCAGGAAGAGTTAGAGAGGAATTCATTCCGTGCTGCAGGAAGAGTTAGAGAGGGATTCATTTGAGGCTTCAGGAAGAGTTAGAGATTCATTCGACGCTTCAGGAAGAGTTAGAGAGGGATTCATTCCAGGCTTCAGGAAGAGTTAGAGATTCATTTGAGGCTTCAGGAAGAGTTAGAGGGATTCATTCGAGTCTTCCATTTTTTTTTTTTTTTTTTTTTTTTGGAAGAGTTAGAGATTCCTTCGAGGCTTCAGGAAGAGTTGAGAGGGATCATTCGAGGGGCTTCAGGAAGAGTTAGAGATTCATCGACGCTTCAGAAGAGTTAGAGAGGGATTCATTCCGTGCTGCAGGAAGAGTTAGAGAGGGATTCATTTGAGGCTTCAGGAAGAGTTAGAGGGATTCATTTGAGGCTTCAGGAAGAGTTCAATTCATTTGAGGCTTCAGGAAGATTTAGAGAGGGATTCATTCCGGGCTTCAAGAAGAGTTAGAGATTCATTTTATACTTCAGGAAGAGTTAGAGAGGGATTCATTTGAGGCTTCAGGTAGAGTTAGAGAAGGATTCATTCCGGGCTTCAGGAAGAGTTAGAGATTCATTTGAGGCTTCTGGAAGAGTTAGAGAGGGATACATTCGATGCTTCAGTTATAGTTAGAGATTCAAATGAGGGTTTCAGGAAGAGTTAGATAGGGATTCATTCGAGGCGTTCAGGAAGAGTTAGAGAGGGATTCATTTTAGGCTCCAGGAAGAGTTAGAGATTCATTAGAGAGTTCAGGAAGAGTTAGAGAGGGATTCATTCGAGGATTCAGGGAGAATTAGAGATTCATTTGAGCTTCAGGAAGAGTTAGAGAGGGATTCATTCGAGGCTTCAGGAAGTGTTAGAGAGGGATTCATTCGAATTTTGTTTGGTTATAAGGGATATAGACAGTGGATTTTATGAGAATGTATGAAGAATAAAAGAGATAAACGTTATATGTCATTACATTCAGAGGAAACGATAATCATCGAGTTTGTAATGACAATATTTGTGAACTAATTTTGACTCTAACTATTGTAACAATTATCGGATTTTCTTCTCTTTTATCAAAGTAAAAAGAATTTAGCGTAGTCACCCCTCTCTCTCTCTCTCTCTCTCTCTCTCTCTCTCTCTCTCTCTCCCCCTCGACATCCTTGATATTATATTAACGTAACGTAAATTGGTCACTCGTAACTGGAGAATTTCATATTTGATATTTCTTAGAGTTTATTTAGTGTTAAATAGTGTTTTTGTGGAATCTGAACAAACATTGTTGTTGTAACGGCGCCTGGTTTTTGGTAAAGTGAAACAAGCCTGCAGCAAAGAAAGAAATTTGTATACCAAAAAGGTAAAGTGTGTTATATTTGTATTAGTTGCAACTAATATCTAATGGTTATGATGGTTTGATAAGAAACTAATAACGGATAGGAGCAGTGGTTAACTAATAACTGATAGGAACAGTGGTTTGGTAAAAACTGATGGTTACAATGTTTTGAGTGAAAATATTTACACTTTTACACATTGCAAATTTTTGTGTTTTGTGTTTGTTTCATTTTGTGCATTTTTTCATTTTCTTGTTGAAGTGTGCCTTTTATTTTGATACTGTCCACATTTTTCTGTATTTTCATTTACATTCACAATTTAATTGACTTAGTTATTTTCATTGCTTAGTCATTGCACATTTAAATAAATTTAACACTTGTGAATTCATTTGCATTTACTTAGAATTCTTTTCAAGTTTTATTATTGTTTAGCACTTGTGAATTAATTTCAAATTTTCAATTATTACCTAACACTTTTGAATTTCAATTGAATTAATTTTCTTGAATTTTGTGAAGAATTAATTTTGATTTAATTTTACTTAATTAATTCAAGAATTAATTAAACTTTACTTTGTTTTCAAGTAACAGTAATTTCCCTGATATTGTGAATTTCACTTATAAAGTTTTGAGTTTAGTAATAAATTTTTTGTTTTTTATTTAAATTTTTACATAAATTTTTGAATAATTTTTAAAATTTTTAAAATAAGTATTCTATTTCTAACCAGTATATTTGCATTTGATTATATTGATGATAGGTAGAAACATAGAGTGGTGATTAATCTGTTTTCCTTCAATTTACTTAAAGTGACTTAGAACCAGGGAAGTACTTAGACTTCTGAAATAAGGGAAGTACTTAGACTTTTAAAGTTGTTGATGGAGTGATGCCCTTTGATTAATTTAATTACTTACAAGATTACCTCACACCTGTTTTGATGAACTTAGTCAGATTTTCTGCAATACTGGTAAGTTGTTAAGGGATCACTGTTGCCTTTAGAGTATTCAGTCGTTAAATACCTGTGATGAGGGTTCAGGTGTCTGGCTTTTGTGAGGTAACAATTGATGATGGCGTTGTCTGTCCGTCCGCATTTTTCTGTCCACCCTCAGATCTTAATAGCTGCAAATCGGTATGTTGATCATGCACACACTAATCATCAAACATACCAAATTGCAGCCCTCTAACCTCTTTAGTTTTTATTTTATTTAAGGGTAAATAAATGGGTAAAATTGGCCATGATCGTTCGTCTGGCTCCGCAACAACAAAGTCCGCCACTATCGTATGATAAATTCATGGGCTATGGCTGAAACTTTCACTTTCATACAGCATTATACACTGCACAGGAAACTCAATAACGCCGAAGACACCTCGGATTATCATTTACTTGTTTTATTGAGTATTGTAACTTGGCGTCACTCCACAAATGATGAGGGAGGGGAAGAGTATTCAGGGGAATGAAGGCAAGGCAAGACGGAGAACGCCAGAGGAATGAGTTTGGATTTTCGGTTCAGGTGAAAAATTGTGTCCCATTTGTGTTATTAAATCTTCTCTTTTCGGGCCAATAGCCCGTCTGGATTTCTGAGCGTTGCATTACATCACTCTTCAATAAAATCTGGTTTCGATGAAGGGGAATGTGATCTATTCTGCCGCGGCTTATCTAGTTAGGGTCTCGTGATGAAGACGGAGACGAGGGGGGACTTATAGTTCTTTTTAGAAATCATCACTTCGTAAGTTTATAAAATATGTCAGTCCGAATTTTGGCTAATTTGTACAAAGGACCAGATATTTCGAAAGGCCGCATGATATGAATCTGACTTTTCCTCATTTTTTACTCGAACGCTGACAAAATTACCAAGCAAATAAAAACTGTGCAGAACAATGTTTCAAAATACAAAACACTAGAAATCGAGTATCGATTATAAAGTGACGAATGGGCTGTTCGGTTGTAAATGAAAATTATTGAAACTGACAACGTTTTTAGGATGCGTTTCGTCTTGTATTTATGATTATCTCTGACATTTAAGTATTGTCTAATTTCTGGTACGGTTAGGAAAATCCCACATAACCAATTATCTCACACACACGCGTGCGTGTAAATATATATATATATATATATATATATATATATATATATATATATATATATATATATATATATATATATATATATATATATATATATATATATATTTTATATATATATATATATATTATATATATATAATCTACTATATATATATATATATATATATATATATATATATATATATATATATATATATCCGTTACAGATATCGATATACATGCATTCAAATGCAGTCAATGTATATACTATGTAAAGCAGGCTTAGGACGGGGCCCAGAAAGGCAAGGAAGTGAGTCTGGCAGCATAAAAAAAACGTCGGTGGAAGGAAGTCGACGGAAGATCGTTTCCCCTTTCGCTCTCCTCTCTTTCCTTTGACGCTTCCTTCCTTCGGTAAAAGTCCTCAGGCTCACGTTCCTTCCTTCCTTCCTTCGTTCCTTCCCTTCCATCTCGTTTTCGTCTCGTTTACAGAAAGGACTCGGCAGGATGCTTCAGTTGTTGTTGTTGTTAATGGTTGTTGGTTTAGTTGCATCAGGGGACTGGAGTGTTTTCAGTTAAGTTGTTACTCTACTGATTTACAAAGTCAATCTTCACTGTTTCAGGGGAATTTAAGTTTTTCCTTTTTCAAGAGTTATCGCATTTCATACCGCGTAAATTAACATAAATTAACATTTATTCGCGGACTATACTTTATTGTTTTTTTTTTTTCTTTTCATTTATATTTCCGTTTTTCTGATGTTGGGTTTAGATTAAGCGAAGGACTAAATTCCATTGCGAAAATATTCTATTGAAAGTAGTGGAATATATCTAGGAGTCCTGGAAAGAACTAAGGTGTTTTTTGGCAGAATTTTTTGTCGCTGTTGATTTTGTTAACATATACTTCTTTCAGTGAATTTAAATGGACCTTTATGCATACATAGATACATACATACATAAGTATATATATATATATATATATATATATATATATATATATATAGATATATATATATATATATATATATATATACATACTACATACATACTACAGACATTTATATTTCCGCGTGATAAACAAAATTATTTTTATAAATCTGGATTCTGTTATATTTCTTTCCAGCGTCATATTAGAATAAACAACTTTTTAGATCTCCTTTTGATAATCTTACTGTTTTCACAGTGATCGACAGCTGCTCTGTTATTCGGCGACTATCTTATCGAATTATTTCTCAGTTTAACCAGTAAAAATGTCACTTAAGTATTGGCGATTTCATGTATGTATCATGTGATACTTGCTTGATTTTTTTTTTTGTTTTTTTTTGGGGTGCTGGCTTCTCTCTGTATAATTGTTCTCAATTGGTTGTATGGTAGTAGAAGAGGGATTTTGTGTAATCAAGTATGAAGTTATTTTCAAAATTTTTTTACTCTATTTCTAAATGCCATTTTTTTCATCACCATTATATTCAAGGCTACCTACACCTAATGACATTCAAAATATGGATATGAAAACCGATTTTTGTACGTTACTGTTGCGGACAGGAAGAAGTAGGATTTCTGTATACACTAATTACAAGTCAGTACTGTGATTCCGTCTGTGTATTCGGCAACCCCTGTCATTCTTCATTCCCATTGTGAATATTATTATCGGTGGCGCCCTTTCATTTAATCTGCCAGGTTACTATATGTTACATCGCTGAAGTAATTTTACTTAGCAGTTTGATGTCTCAAAACAAAACAAAAATTAAAAATGATCCGACAATTGTTCGGCGCAGTCGAGTTCTTTGTACAGCGTATAACCAAGGCCACCGAAAAATAAATTTGTCTTTCGGTGGTCTCGGTATAATGCTGTATGAGCAGTGGCCCATGAAACTTTAACCACGGTACAGTGGTGACCTGTACTATATCGTTTCCAGACGCACCATTATTGTTAAATTTACCCTTAAATAAAATAAATTCTAAAAAATACTGAGACTAAAGAGCTGTGATGTGGTATGTTTTTAAGATCTGAGGACGGACAGAAAAAGTGAGGACTGACAGACAAGCCTTCTTAATAGTTTTCTTTTACAGAAACCAAGAAATCCGCTCTACAGAGGCTGAAAAGTGGGAACGTGGCATTTTCTTAACCCTACCAGAAATTGGACAATACTTAAATGTCAGAAATAATCATATAAGGAAGACGTAACACATCCGACACAATGTTAAACCGAACAGTCCATTCGGCACTTTATAATAGGTACCCCATTGAAAGTGCTTTTATATTTAGAGACATTGCTTTGCACTGTTTTCATTTGCTTGGTAATTTTGTCAGTGTTCTGATAAAAAATAAAAGTCAGATTCATATCATGTGACCTTTCGAAATATCAGGTCTTTGTACAAACTATCGGAAAGTCGGACTGATAGATCAATATTTTTTTCTAAACTAAAGGATTAATTATTAAAAAGAGATAAAATCCCCCCTCGTCTCCGTCTTCATCTTGAGACCCGAACTCAATAAGCGGCGGCAGAATAGATCACATTCCCCATCATGGGAAGTAGATTTTATTGAAGAGTGATGTAATGCAACGCTCAGAAATCCAGACGGGCTATTGGCCCTGGGAGGGAAGATTTAATTACACAAATGGTTCACAATTTTTCACCTGAACCGAAAATCCAAACTCATTCCTCTGGCGTTCTCCGTCCTGCCTTCATTCCCCTGAATACTCTTTCCCTCCCTCATCATTTGTGGTGTGACGCCAAGTTACGATACTCAGTAAAACAAGTAAATGATATGCGGAGGTTTCTTCGGCGTAATCGAGTATTCTGTGCTGCGTATAATGCTGTATGAAAGTGAAAGTCTCAGCCACAGCCCATGAAACTATTACACGGCCGTGGTGGCCTGTGTTTTTGCGGAGCCAGACGCACGATCATGGCCAACTTTAACCTAAAATAGAATAAACACTACTGAGGTTAGAGGGCTGCAATTTGTTACGTTTGATGATTAGAGGGCGGATGATCAACATAGCGATTTGCAGCCCTCTAGCATCAGGAGGTTTGGAGATCTGAGGGCGGAGAGAAAAAGTGCGGACGGACAGACAACGAAATATCAATAGCTTCCTTTAAAAGAAAACTGAAACGGATTTCATGCACTGCTCTGCCCTTCATCTAGTGTTCGTTTACAGATTTCCCTTTAGTGTCACTTCTTTGGATATTTATGAAATGCAAAGAATTTGTGACACGGAAAAAGAAAATAATAAATTCTTTTGGGTTGAAATCGACCTATTAGAGCACTTCTCCAAGTTGGATGGTGTATTATCGGGTGGTTTTTTATGTTTTTAAATGCTTGTATATTCACTTGGAAAGTAAGCAGAAAAATTTCCCCAATTCGTTAATAGTTGTTAGTTTGTTCAAAATCTCTCTCTCTCTCTCTCTCTCTCTCTCTCTCTCTCTCTCTCTCTCTCTCTCTTTCTAATATTCTTTAGTCTCAGTAATGAAAATTGTAATAGAAAGTGAATTAAATCTGCAGAAATCTCCCTCAGCAACCCACTGCTAATCTTCCCACGTTCTTCTCAATCCCCTTTTGAGCCGAGCCAGAGAAGAACACCTGTATTCACAGACAAACCTAATCTCCCTAATTGGATCCAGCCAATCTTCTGTTCTTAGCCGCCGTGAACCTTCTTGTCTACTGAGCGAAGGGATATTATGTTTCGGGAATAATCGGAGATGATGTTGACTCGCTTGGAGGACGTCGACACTTGTGGGAATCTCTGCATGTTTTAGTTTGAACTGTATTGTGATTTAATGTCATTTTACAAATTAGTTGTGTAATATAAGGTTTATGCATATATATATATATATATATATATATATATATATATATATATATATATATATATTCATATATGTATTGTATTTATATATATAGCTACTATATATGTTTACTTATATATAATATATATATATATATATATATATATATATATATAATATATATATATATAT
>NC_061097.1:28963936-28971436 GCF_015104395.2 Macrobrachium nipponense
TATCTCCCAATAACACTAGACGCATTTTCTCTAATTTTTCTGCATTTCGGATTCTTGAATATCCCTCTTTGCTTGTCTGCAACTAGCTGCTCCTGTAGCAGACTGTAGCAGCTGTAGGAAGACGGAATGCCTCCCTCATTGTAGAAGACTTTTCACGACTTCTGCAGATCCCCAAAAGACACGCTGTAGAATTCTTGCGATCACCATCATGGAACTATTGTAATCACCAAAAACGGCAGCAACCTCTCTGCACGGCTGGTGGACGTCTTGCTGGCATCGGGAAATGACTTTTGGTGTGTTAGTATGTCAGTCAAGTCATTGGTCAATCTAAGAAAATTAACCCAGACATACTACTTCTATCAAACAATGATCTCAAAACGTCAGAAATACTAACTGAACGTCTCCCAATTAACTCCCTTTAATATGACTACTAAATCATAAGTCATTATCACAACTCTCAAAGGAAAAGAAACATCAAGTTCAAGTTCTCCAACTCAATTCTCTTAACTCACACATCAGCACACACACAACTCAGAGATCACAGCAACTCCATGGACTTCTGCAATCACATTTCAAACTCGAATGTTATCACAGGTAAAAAAAAAGGAAAAAATCGTAATGAGCCCAAGGAAAAAAAAAGAATCACGTAACACACCCAGACCCAAAAAATTTTCTCTCAAGCTCTGATATTTGAACAACCCACAAAATCAGTAAAAATCCCCAATGTTTAACAGCAAAAACTCCTTTACTGCTCATACAATTAATGTCAAACTCCCACTTACGTAAACAACGACCCCGATAAATCACATCTCCCGGTAAAAAAAAAATGCTATTTAAAACTCAATCCCCAAATTATATCTCTCATAGGAAAAGGAAGAAAAATAACAAAAAAAAAGGTTAATCACAAGTAGGTTTCCCCATCACAAAATACATAATACATGTATAAGATGCATAACCCCCCGCATTTTTCCCAAGAAATGCTCCAGTAAAAGTTATGGAATTGCCAGAAAGCAAACTCATACCCATGCGCTTTCGTGAAATGCTATTCAACATTTCCAGATATTGCTAAAATTCTGATCAATCGTCATCACCAAAGGAAAAGGATCAGCACACGGCTCATCACATCGCTTGTCAGCAGAAAAATCCACCTGTGGACGCATGCTCAAACAGCAGCATAAAAATTGTCCAGTCAGACACATAAGTTTGGAAAACTCATGACTCTATAGAAAAAGGTCTAACTGACGCATTTCACAAAATTAACTCCAGGATATGACTAATGTGTTCAAAAATTTGTCTCAAAGACGTATTCTCTCAACATGACACAGCCCAATTATATGCCTCCAAAAATAACACACTTGTGAACATAAAAAATGCACACATCTCCATAGGACTCGTAATGTAGTAATGCCACTCGACTCCAAATAGTCACGAAACCAAAGAGAAAGAAGCACAGAAATCTTCTCTTGTCTCGAAAAAACTCCATAACCACAAAAAAGGGTCACCCGCCAAAGATTAATTCCAACTCCATATATATGTGACACCACGTTAATAATAATACCACTCCGGATATAAAAATATTTCCTCCATTTGGTTAATAACCAACCCCCTTATATTTCTCTCTTATTTCTCCAATACCCACATGTTAATAAAAAAGACACCACTCCATTTATAAAGAATAATCACCTCTATTTCGGCAAATACAAAATATTTACCTCTATTTCCCCAATACTCCATGTGAAATAAAACAAGGCTCCAAATAATATATCTCCAAAAAAATGTGCACTCAAGGCATCTAGCTCACACACTCACAAATATTGCCCCATAATCTCCAAATATGTGTCTCCATTTGCAACAAAGATGGCTGCAAAATAATTGAACTAAACATAGCTCATATCACATTGGCAAATATCAAAAATGGCCAAAAATATATCTCCAATATATTATATCTCAAATTATAACTCCAAAATAATATATACTCCAATTATAACTCCAAATATATCTCAATTATAACTCCAATTATATATCTCAATTATAACTCCAATTCTCCAGAGAATGACTCAATGTTATAGTCAAAAACTATAAAACTCTCTCCATTTAGCATAACTGCTAAAAAAAAGGGCAAAAACTCGGCAATTAAAACTGTCTAGAAAATTCTAGAAAAAATCACCCATGTGCCACAACTCATTATAACAGAACTCCAAGTTCAAAGTGTCTTAGCCAAGACTTCTCCATATGTACTACGACATAGGCCCTTAGAAAACTTAGCCAAGTTTCCTATCTATCACAAAGTTGTCACAAATACAACAAATGTATTGTGCAAGAAACTCACAATTTCTGGAACACAAATATCCAGAGAAAAAATGTAGTGCCACTACGTATAACTCCAAATATATCTCAATTATAACTCCAATTATATATCTCAATTATAACTCCAATTCTCCAGAGAATGACTCAATGTTATAGTCAA
Source organism: Macrobrachium nipponense (assembly GCF_015104395.2). NCBI lineage: Eukaryota > Metazoa > Arthropoda > Malacostraca > Decapoda > Palaemonidae > Macrobrachium > Macrobrachium nipponense. The sequence continues at coordinate 28,966,404 of NC_061097.1, forward strand.
AAACTATAAAACTCTCTCCATTTAGCATAACTGCTAAAAAAAAGGGCAAAAACTCGGCAATTAAAACTGTCTAGAAAATTCTAGAAAAAATCACCCATGTGCCACAACTCATTATAACAGAACTCCAAGTTCAAAGTGTCTTAGCCAAGACTTCTCCATATGTACTACGACATAGGCCCTTAGAAAACTTAGCCAAGTTTCCTATCTATCACAAAGTTGTCACAAATACAACAAATGTATTGTGCAAGAAACTCACAATTTCTGGAACACAAATATCCAGAGAAAAAATGTAGTGCCACTACGTATGCATTCATAACATGCAAGAAATTCTCCCGTGTATTTCTCTACAGCATCAAATAGCTGAAACACAAACACGTTCCCGAACAATGACTCTAAGTCATGAACTGAGATATTAAAAAATATTCACACCAGCAGGAGAGAAAAAATCAAATTCAAATTCACCCATGATAAAAAAAACTTGTGTCAGCGATGGCTAACTTCCAAAAAAGGAGAAAGAAAAATCAACGGCATTGTTAACTATCTCCCGTGACTCACTAGAAGTCAAGCAATTATCTGCTGAACTCCTAAAAAAAAAGAAAAAAAAACAAAAATAATGTGTTGTTAGTTCCACCCAAATTCAAAAAAAGATTTTACCTCCCTTGATAGCATTACAATGCCCACGTATTAGTATATAAAAAAAAAACCAGTATCAGAAATATCATTATCGCAAAATCACCAAATTTCTGCTATCATCAAAATCACCAGTATCGGTATAAAAAAAACATCACCAATGTCAATGCTTGTCCATTCTCCAAAAATTCAGCACAAAACTCAGCAAAAGTTCAGCAAGATTCAACACAATTCACCAAGATTCAGTCAGATTCATCAAGATTCAGCAAAAGTCATCCTCGTGAATGACTGAAATATTCTCCAAAGTTACAAAACCTCAACAAATAATTAAGACAAGACTTCTCCCATTAATTCATCGTAATAATTCTCCATGAATAATTATCTGTAATAATTATAAAATAATCTCCCATGAAATATCTCAAATCTCTCACAAAGCATGTCTCCCGTAATGATAATTATACTTAAGCCACCCTCCCGTGTCACATCTCAAGTATAATAATTATCAATAATAATAATAACTCTCCATAGCAATAATTCTCTTGCAAAGATCTCAAGTAAGGATAAAATTCAAATTGCATACAACAGTAATGCTGAACCTTATGACACACAATTTCTCCAGATGCAACACCATTTCCACACAACAGATACAACACCAATCATCGGCATTTCAAAGTAATCCCTACAACACAATAAAAAAAAATAATCTGTGTATCCCCCTTATATTTGTGTCTTCCAAGGCACAAGTAAAACATACACCCATACAATGCATTTCAATTCTCTTTTTATTTCCTTTTCTCTTCATCCAAGGGAGAAAAAAAAAATCTCTTTTCTAAAAAAAGGACTACGGGCGTTTCACTTCATCAACTAATCAATCAGCTGATGTCCTAGCATTTCATTGTCAAGACCAGACTTGTCTTCAACAGCCCGACAAAGAAAAAAAAAAAAAAAGGGGGAGTTCACCCACACTGAGAAAAAAAAAAAGTCTCTCCCCCCCAATGAGCGGTGACACTCCCCCGTCAAGCAATAGAACACTCCCCCGAGGCATGCACTAGTACCCATCTCCCCTTGAACAGTGTCTGAGGACCCCCTCCCAAGGTATACACTAGTGCCCATCTCGCAATCCCCTCTTAGGGAGGCCAGTAGTACCCTCCATGCAACTATCACCCGAGGGATGCCAGTACCCTCGCAATGCCCCTCTCGAGGCATGCAGTACCCACAATGCAACGCGCCTCTCTGCGCGGTAAGCAGAAATCTGCTGAGCCCGTGAAATTGTGGCCGCTCTGTCTCTAAGCCAAATATGCTTATCTAAACACAGTTCACATGCATAAATATATCTTATACACCCTCATATTAAACAAAGACGAATACGTCTATTATAAACAGGCGCAAATAAGAAAACACGTCACTTCTGTTACTATGGGCAAAGACAAGAAAAATTTTTGACCTCTTGAACCAACCCCATTACACTGAAATATTTCAAACAACCCTCCCCTTCAAAACAATAGTTTTTAACACTCACCACTCCATAATGGGAACAATGGAATTCGCGTAGAATACGTAAATCTCGTCGGCACAATGTAAATGCGATCGGCGAGATGGCACCTGGCAACTCTCACTCATAAACCAGACTGAGTTGCTCTCACGCCCTGAAGAATCTCGGTACGGGCAAATCTGATGACTCCAATAGAATTTCTTTCCTCATCCCACATCCCACGGACGGATATTTCTCTACCCCTTTTCACTTAGCAACCGATATCTAACAATTTAACAATTTTCCACAATCCCACAAAGGCTTTGTCATTCGAAAACTATCGCTAAGCCATACCCCATAACCCCTTTATTTTCTAACTGGTCACCCATATCTCCTCATTGGCGTTCCTAGGCATAAAAAAAAACTCTTTTATACCACTTTTTTCACCGCTAGCCACCAAATCCTGTAATGGGGAGATTCCCGCATTACATTAGGTAAGCGTGTAGCACGAACGTCAGGCAAACCAATACACAGTATTACACACAGCCTCTCTCTCTCTCTCTCTCTCTCTAGCACTGACACCTCTCTCTCTAAGCAATCTCTCTCTCTCCATTCTCCACCTCTTTCTCTCCATTCTAACAGGTAATGAAAATGAGAGAGTCGCATCATAACATTAACATTTATTAACAATGAATAAATAATGAATCAATCAAGTAATCAAGTCTTACACACTAACTCAAAAAACCCCGAACAGTAAAATGTCTAAGAGTAATGGTAGTCACCAAAAAGTCTACACCCCTCTGGGAACTCTTTGTCCCCCTCCATTGCCAGTTCTGCCAGAACCGTCTGTTTCAAAGACACAGAACATATCCCGGTAAGTACACACAAGATTAACAATCAGAGGTTAAATATTGGATATCATCATAAAAAATGTCAAACAGATAATAAGCCAGCCTCCGGCTAAAACACTTCAACACTCACCCAAGCAACCGGAACACTATAAACACTATGTAACAAAGACTCCCGGTGAGCGCCACGGCATCTTGCCTTTCTCTCGAAGACGCCTCTATCAAAATCCCCCATACACTCGGGTATTCAACATTATTAACAGAAAGAGGCGCACACGCACTTACGAACACACAGTTCGTTAACGCCTCGCAACACTAGTTGCATCCAGTTTCACAAAGGCCCTTTGAGAAGAGTTAATAAACTGTCGTGCATTGACTTGTCTAACTAAGCAGTTTTATCTCACGCCATCTATTGAAACTCATTCATCAGCTTTCTCAGGTCGTTGCTTCTCACTGTTCTCCACATTCCATAGGCAATATATTATTAATCAAAAACCCTAGGCCTACAAATGTGTATGTTAAACAGTACAGAAAAATTAATTCTAATAAGATATATTAGTGTATTTATTTTCATTTTCGTTGGTGAAACAATGCTCTTTTTAACCATAGATTTTAGTACGCACCCCGAGTGAGCTGGAGGTCGTATCGCACCTTGTTCTGGCGGCTGTGGCTTTTCATTATCATCATTCGCAGTAGAGTAAACTTTTTTTTTTATTCCATTCGGTCTTTGTGGTATTACTTAACCCCAAGGCATCACAAACTAATCATTTATCAACTCCCCCAAGTGGCATGTAGTAGGTGTGCATACTGCATATTAATATATGATTATTTTGATGGACTCAGCGACATATCGCTTTCATATGGGTAACAAATGAGAGCATTATAAAAAGAAGGTTATGTAGCTGTCATGGAGGTTTATATCCCAGCTGTAAAGGGAGCGGAGAAGCAGTAGCGCCAGTGATAGAAGGATGAGTGACCTCCTCATACGGATATTATGTGGCCGCGTAAAATGACATTTAAATTCAAATTTAACTGGCGCGCGGAACTGCGTGACTCCCTGCCCCAACCGCCACTGGACCCGGGAAGTGTTGCCGTCTTGTTGTGCATGAGCCCCATCGATAAAACCCGGGCCATAGGTTTGTAGTTTTCTGTAAAAGAAGACTATTGAGATGGCTTTGTCTGTCCGCCCTCAGATCTTAGAAACTACTGAACCTACAGGCCTGCAAATTGGTATGTTGATCATCCATCCTCCAACCACCAAAAAGGTCAAATTGCAGCCCTGTAGCCTCTGTAGTTTTTCTTTTATTTAAGGTTAAAGTTACCCATAATGGTGCGTCTGGGAATGATATTAGCCAGGCCACCATCAGCTCTGGTTATCGTATATATTATATATATATATATATATATATATATATATATATATATATATATATATATATACTGAGATATATATATATATATATATATATATATATATATATATATATATATATATATATATATATATATATATATATATACTTTGATATTTAAACACACAAACACACACACACACATACGTATATATATATATATATATATATATATATATATATATATATACTATATATATGTGTGTGTGTGTGTGTGTGTATGTATGTAAATATCTCGGTACGCATAGTACCTATACAACATGGCTATTGACAGTTAAGGCTTTTATGTAGAGACGGATTTCAAGAGTAGAAAAGGCATCAACTGACGTTAGCGTTTCCAAAAGGAATGAAAGACCGAGAGAGTCAGAAGGTTAATTGTTGTTCAGTATCAAATTCACAGAAAAAAAGGGGGGGGGGGGAGTGCTTAACTGGAGGAGTCAACAGCAATGTTACTGCAATCAAGACACCCAAAACGCGAAGATATTTCTCAGGAATGCCCGAGAATTGAACTTGCGACCACCGCGGTGGCGGGCAAAGACCATACCAACCACACCACAGAGACAATATATATATATATATATATATATATATATATATATATATATATATAAATATATATATATATATATATATATATATATATATATATATATATATATATATATATAATAT
>NC_061097.1:28976436-28978936 GCF_015104395.2 Macrobrachium nipponense
TTACCTGTGTGTCCATCCTTACGGAACGCCCAATTCCTTAGTGTTTCCATGTACAAGGATCAGTGATCTTTCAGAACACTCAACAAGGGAACGCCTCCCAAAGTGCCGCAATACCAGCCCTAAGTGTTGCCAAAAAGGAACGCCTCCTCAAAGTGCCGCTGCACCTGTACAAGACGTACAGGTAGCTATTCAACTGCGTGTCCGTCATTATGGAACGCCTATTTCATTAGCGTTTCCGCCATTACGGATCACTACATCAAGGAACGCCCCCATAAGTGCCGTGCACCTGTATTGGACCTACAGGTTGCCCATTCCAGCGTCTCCCAAGTTAGGAATGCCCTTAAGTGTGATGTACACCACACACTCCAGTTGATTTTCTCACCTCATTAGAAGGTGCCATTCCAGAAGTGCCTCCAACCTAGGGGACACTTCCCAAGTACCACAGAGCACCCAGTCTTTTCAGACATTCTTTTTTCATTACCTCATTCAGCAGAACCCATTTCCAGGTGAGTGCTACGTTACCAAGTAGGCACTCCCATTCCATCCAGTACTATTCCTGGCCATCATTTTCAAATTTATCCGAGCCTCTACTGCAGCCTAAGGGAAATGTCTTTCCCTGCTTCCCACGACCACTGGACCAGCACTCGACCAGTGATTGAAGGCGCAGCAGGATGCCGCGCGCCTCCAAGAAAATGAAGAAAGTGAAAACCAGAGAAAAGCCAGAGAAGCAGAGAGAAAAGAGAAAGAAGCAGAGATGAAGGAAAGAGAAGAAGAGAGAAAGCATGAGCTAGCTCTCAAAGATGAAGAAGTCACTCGGCAAGCTTCCAAGCCCCAGACCATGAGCTGGACTCCCAGTAAGAGGTGGTTGCGGAGGTTCTGCACCACTAGTTGTGCGCGTGGGCATGCTGTGGATTCCGACCAGTGCCCAAGTCGATCCCTACCTTGGGATGAGAGCTTCCAGGGTGAACTTCTCCAAGGCTACCTAAAGCCCTCCCTAATGGACAGTCTCCTACAGCCTATCGGTGGGTACACGTCATGGCCGATGCCGAAGCCCAGGTCTCCCTCATTTCAAGAAAGGCCTTGCCTAGGGGTGCCAAAATCCAGAAGGATGAAGCCATTCAGTTCGAATGGATAGATGGCAACCTCTATTCTGTTCCTTCAGTCCTTCTGAAGGTGCAAATGCCCTTATGGAACCAGGAGACCAGGGAAACCACATTGTGCTGCCTGGGCGTAGTTGACAAATTTCATGATGTTTATCAGGTGATATTGGGCCGAGATCTACTAAAGCCGTATCTCCCCTGGACGCAGCTCCCATTACCAGATGTACAGACACCTGCAGCATGCCAGATAACCAAACCCTCAGTTTTAGATTCAGAGGCTAGTGCCTCTGATGTCCCCGACATCCTTTCTATTTGTGAACCTGGCCCTGACCCAGTGTCAGTGCCCGAAGTTTCTTCCGCATCATCTCAGCCTCTTACCATTTCACTGCCTACCTCCTCCATTTTGGAAGAGGTAAGCCCACCAGTTAACCCCGAACTGACAACCTGTAGTTCTCACTTAGGCTAGACTACATTAATTCAATAAGTTAGTACACTTGGCATCTCCACCTATAAGTTAGGTAGGCCATTGTAGTTAGCCGTATCGCTGCTCTAAAAACCTCAGTTAGGGTAGGAGAACTGGGTAGTCGAGACGATCAACTTATTTAGCCAAGGCCTTCACACTCGAAAGGGAGTGAATGCCTTCTTAACAGGGGGAGCTGTTACATTTATTGATCTCCTCGTCTCCCCAGCATTTATTTAATCTATTTTATATCTAAAAGAGCAGCCATATTTACCCATATATCAGCTGATTTAGGCGGGAAACACAAACTCAAGCCAGACTAGGCATGCCCGGTGCCAGCTGTTAGCTGCGGGAAAGACTCTTTCCAGCTTTAGGGACGTATCCCAGGTACTTATTAGGCCTACGTCTTAAGCTCCTTTTTCCTGTGAACCCTTTGCTGGCGGTATGTTCTGTTTCCATGATGCCCTGCTCTTGGGGGGATAAAGCTGACCCCCAACACCCATGCTTAACACATGCAGTCGGCCTCAGTCGCCTCCAGTCGTGTCCTCGGATGGATGTCCCAGCCAGCCTTCCATTTAGGCCTACCAAGGCGTTACTGGCGAGCCCAGACCTGAGACAAAGCCGACGCCGCATTTCTACAAAGGTCCACTTACTATGGCATCCAGGTACGTCTTGTGAATCAGTCATATTGCCAGTTCTTTCCCTCCTAGTGTCGTAACTACTCCCCATTTTCAAAATTCAAACTCCTAATTCTCAAGTGAACATTCCTTTGTTCCTTTTCACTGCCTCATGGCCGCATGCCTCCCTTTTGTGATTGTCCCAGACAAATGAAGTCGTTGAATATTTCATTTAACACTAAGAGTTCCTCCCCAGTGTGTTAGACAAAGTGAGTAACTGTAACTTGTGCAAGAACTCTTTAATTATTTTGTGTCTCATCTGG
>NC_061097.1:28981436-28985746 GCF_015104395.2 Macrobrachium nipponense
ATATATATATATATATATATTTATATATATATATCCTTCACAGATATCGATATACATGCATTCAGATGCAGGCAATGTATATACTATGAAAAGCAGGCGTAGGACGTGGCCCAGAAAGCCAAGCAAGTGAGTCTGGCAGCATAAAAAAACGTCGGTGGAAGGAAGTCGACGGAAGATCGTTTCCACTCTCTCTTTCTTCTCTTTCCTTTGACGCTTCCTTCCTTCGGTAAAAAAGTCCTCAGGCTCACGTTCCTTCCTTCCTTCGTTCCTTCCCTTCCATCTCGTTTTCGTCTCGTTTGCAGAAAGGTCTCGGAATGATGCTTTAGTTGCTGCTGTTGCTAATGGATGTTGCTTTAGTTGCATCAGGGGACTGGAGGGTGTTTTCAGTCAATTTGTTACTCTACTGATTTACAAAGAGTCGTTCTTCACTGTTTTAAGTGAATATTTAAGTTTTTCCTTTTTCAAGACTTATCATATTTATACCGCGTAAATTAACATAAATTAACATTTATTCGCGGACTATACTTTTTGTTCTGTTTTCTTTTTTTGTTTATATTACCGTTTTTCTGGGTTTAGATTAAGCGAAGGACTAAATTCCATTGCGAAAATATTCTATTGAAACTATTAGAATATATCTAGGAGTCCTGGAAAGAATGAATGTGTTTTTGGGCAGAATTTTTTGTCGCTGTTGATTTTGTTAAAATATACTTTTCAGTGAATTAAAAGTGAACTTTATGCATACATAGATACATACATACATACATACATACATAGGTAAATGTGTGTATATATATATATATATGTATATATATAATATATATATATATATATATATATATATATATATATATATATATATATATATTATATATATGATTTATGTTTATATTCCGCGCTGATAATAAGATTATACAAAATTATTTATAAACTTCTGGATTCTGTTATATTTCTTTCCAGCGTGATATTAGAATAAACTACCTTTTAGATCTCCGTTTGATAATCTTACTGTTTTTTACAGTGATCGACAGCTGCTCTGTTATTCGGCGACTATCTTATCGAATTATTTCTCAGTTTAACCAGTAAAAATGTCACTAAATGTATTGGCGATTTCATGTATGTATCATGTGGTACTTTTTTTTTTTTTTTATTTTTTTTTTTGCTGGCTTTCTCTCTCTGTATAATTGTTCTCAATTGGTTGTATGGTAGTAGAAGAGGGATTTTGTGTAATCAAGTATGGAGTTATTTTCTAATTTTTTTTTACTATGTCTAAATGCCATTTCTTTCATCACTATTATATTCAAGGCTACCTACACCTAATGACATTCAAAATATGGATATGAAAACCGATTTTTGTACGTTATTGTTGTGGACAGGAAGAAGTATGCATGAGAAGATATATTGGTAGGATTTCTGTATTCACTAATTACAAGTCAGTACTGTGATTCCGTCTGTGTATTCGGCAACCTCTGGCATTCTCCATTCCAATTGTGAATATTATTATCGGTGGCGCCCTTTCATTTAATCTGCCAGGTTCGTATATGCTACATTGCCGAAGTAATTTTACTTAGTAGTATGTTGCCTCAAAAAAAAAAAATAAAATAAAATAAAATAAAATGATCCCACATTTTTCAGGCGCAGTCGAGTTCTCTGCACAGCGTATGACCAAGGCCACCGCAAATAGATCTATCTTTCGGTGGTCTGTAGGAGCAGTGGCCCATAAAACCTTAACCACGGTACAGTGGTGGCCTGTACTATATCGTTTCCAGACGCACCATTATGGCTAAATTTACCCTTAAATAAGATAAATCTTAAAAAATACTGAGACTAAAGAGCTGTGATGTGGTGTGTTTTTAAGATCTGAGGGCGGACAGAAAAAGTGCGGACTGACAGACAAAGCCATCTCAATAGTTTCTTTTACAGAAAACAAAAAAATCCTCTCTACAGATACTGAAATATGGGAACGTGGCATTTTCTTAACCCTACCAGAAATTGGACAATACTTAAATGTCAGAAATAATCATATAAGAAAGATGTAACACATCCGACACAATGTTAAACCGAACAGCCCATTCGGCACTTTGTAATAGGTACCCCATTTAAAGTGCTTTTATATTTTGAGACATTGCTTCGCACTGTTTTCATTTGCTTGGTAATTTTGTCAGTGTTCTGGTAAAAAATAAAAGTAAAATTCATATCATGTGACCTTTCGAAATATCTGGTCTTTGTACAAACTATCGGAAAGTCGGACTGATATATCAATATTTTTTTTCTAAACTAAAGGATTAATTATTAAAAAGAAATAAAAATCCCCCCTCGTCTCCGTCTTCATCATGAGACCCGAACTCAATAAGCCGCGGCAGAATAGATCACATTCCCCTTCATCGAAACCAGATTTTATTGAAGAGTGATGTAATGCAACGCTTAGAAATCCAGACGGGCTATTGGCCCTGGCAGGGAAAATTTGCGAATATAAGCGAGCTTATGAACTACAATCACAAAACAACGCAATAGTAGCACATGCATTCAGGAATGATCATAGACCCAACTGGAACGAGGCTAAAATTATCTTTAAAAGTAACAATGTAAATGTCAGACGACTAGTCGAGGGAGCTGCTATAAGTTTGGGAGAATCATTCAAAGGAAACAAGTCTTTTGTCAACGAAGACCCATTTGTTAATTTTTATATTACTAGTATGTTTTTAAAAGATTTTACTGCAGGACAGGCTCTGTTTTTCCCTCTCCTGATGCTGCCTCTGCCTTGCCTCTTCCAGTCCAGGTAACCGCTGCCCCGGGGGAGTCTGATAACGGTGCCCAATCTACGCCCTTGGATGAAGGACTCCATGTAATGTTGCAACAACCTGTACGAAGATCCAACAGGATTGCAGCCAGAAGGATTGATAGGGGAGAGGGTATCACCTAGGTTTGTTGTTAACTACCCTCTTTCTTCACCTGGCCCATTAACTAGCTAACGACCGTTGTCAACGATCTTCAACGACTCTTGTTTTTTTTTTTTTTTTTTTTAAATTTACCTCTGTACTTGTCGTAAACTTTTTGTTCATTTGGACTGAAGATGAACCCAGGGAAGGGTTCGAAAGCTTTCTGTAAAGTCTTCAAAATTATACACGGACTTTTTACACTTTGTATTATTGTGGACCCTTTAGAACAATAATAATAATGTTTTAAGGGGTCCACAATAATAAAAAAAAAATGTTAAGAGCTCGTGTATAATTAAAAAAAACTTAGCATTTTTTATTATTGTGGACTCATTCGAGCATTATATATACTCTCGTGATAGTTTTTCCCAATTAGATATAATAATAATAATAATAATAATAATAATAATAATAATAATAATAATAATAATAATAATAATAATAATAATAATAATAATAATAAATAATAATAATAATAATATTGGGAAAGTAAATCCACAGTGGTATGTCTGTTTGATTTTGTTATGTAAAATATATACAACAGAAAGCTTTCGATGACCTGCACGGTCGTCCTTGTCAATCTGACTAGAATTCTAGTTTGATTGACAAGGAAGACCGTGCAGGTCATCGAAACATTTCTGCTGTATATATTTTAAATAACAAAATCAAACAGGCATAGTACTGTGGATTATTGACTCATGTGATAATGAATTTTCTTCATTATTATTATTATTATTATTGTATTCTGGCAAATGTGTCGATGGAAACTTTTCACAGTTGTTTATTGTAATTTTTGATATGCCTCAAAACCGTTACCTTTCGTAATTCTGTTTGTTCATGTGTTTGTTTTTGTCGGTTTGTGACAGCGAATCCGGACTAAGAAATCTCAGTAATAGTGATGATGGTATTGCTAATGATCGCTAATAATATGAGCTAGGTTAAGGTAGGCCGTGAGATGGTAATACTGTGTCCACAGCTATTTCCCTCTTGTTTGTTCAGTGAGGTTGGCATTCCTGCTGGCCTGTGGTACTGCTAACAATCCTTCCGTTTTGCTCCAGAAAGGAAAATGAAAAAATCAACGTTGTGAATGTTTTACGAAACATTACAGTACAATGTTTCATGATGCATTTAACATTTTTTATCTGTTTATTAATTTACGAAACTTGTTTTTCCTTTTTAATAAGTGAGATCTGAGATTTCTTTATTTCCTTTGCCTCCTCTTTCTTCCTAATAAACAATGTATTCTTTAGAAGATATAATATATATATATATATATATATATATATATATATATATATATATATATATATATATGATTTGCCTGCATTTGGTCTCCCATTGAAATCGTAAAATATCACGTATTAAATACAATGAAGT
>NC_061097.1:28986246-28996246 GCF_015104395.2 Macrobrachium nipponense
AAGATGCATGATGGGAGGGATGCTGTCCAATAGGAGAGGATCTCATGGCTTGGCTAGCATCAGGAACCAATGGGAGAGCAGGAGGATGGTGGCGAGTCTACTGGAACTAAGATGGCAGCGCGTGGCGCGAGTTTCAAATTGTTATCGGGCGAATCTCGGACTTTCAGAAACCTTTCGTATCTTGAAAACTTTCGTATGTAGAGCAGTAAAATTTTCGTGTCAGCTTTCGTATCTCGTGTGTGTGTGTATATATATATATATATATATATATATATATATATATATATATATATATATATATATATATATATATATATATATATACATACAGGGTGTCCATAAAGCCCCAGTACAATTGTACATATTTATTACCTATAATGGTACTGGGACTTTATGGACACCCTGTATATATGAATGGATATTTATCACCTTCCTGTGGCATTTGATATACGCAAACATTAAAGCTACAAATTGTATTTAATATCCAATTCGCTCTAAGTCGGTAGAACGAATTGCATATTGAGATATGTAGCATTATGCTTGTATATAATATATATAAAATTATTTATAATTCATATTCATATTAATAATTATATATGCGTGTGGTGTCGCCACTAATCCGTTCCCATAACATAGATTCTGAATGAAGGATAATCCTAATGAACAGATGCGCCCAAAACATCAGGCCAAGTCTTGGCGTTTTTTGGGTCATGTGACCCAATGTACCTTAGCTTCAGGGCAAAATCTTATAGGAAATCCAGCCCCAGGACCTGCCTGTGGCATATACAAAAAGAGGATTCCTTGGGCTGCGTCACACCAGGTACCCAGTAATTGCACAGGTGGATTTAATGCAACGGTCTATGATAAAAAAAATCCCAGTACATCTTGTGCTTCCTCCCCCGGGGGACTGTAGGGGAGACATGACACAGCCACCCACCTCTTGCAAACCTGTTTGTTTGCCACGGGTGGCTCGGTTGGTGGAGGAATGGGAGGGTAGGGATGACATCCACCCCCCTCTTGCAAACCTGTTTGTCAGCCACGGGGTGGGGGAACGGGAGCGTAGGGATGGCATCCACCCTTTTGCAAACCTGTTTGTCCGCCCTAAGGTGGTGGCTGTGTAAGGGGGAACGGGAGGGTAGGGAAGCCATCCACCCTCCTCCTGCAAACCTGTTTTGTCTCGCCTGGGTTGGGGCAGGGTAAGTGGGAGATCAGGAGGGTAGGGGAGACATGGCACATCCAACCACCTACCCCCCTGGCTAGCGGGGTAGATGCCGGAATCTCTGAACTACGAGACCCTTTTGATACACAAATGAGTGAATTAAAGAATTATTTTTCACACACTGAATTTTAATGTATATTACATGGAAATAAAGCTTTCTGACTTACCCCTTCGTGGTTAAATAAGAGAATAATTATGTCATCTCGATTAAGTCTCTCTTGAAATAATTTCTCAGTACTCTTAAACTGGTCCGATCAGTCGTAACCTACGCTACCCCAAGTAACACTGAAACATAATAATGATATTAAACGGTCCTTTCAGAGAATGAAGGCATGACAGGAAAAATTCCTTTATCGGTTGTGGGAAATGGTTGGTGGATGGGGAAGAATGGAAAGAGGCTTCTCCACCACTTTCCATATGCAATGAAATGTCGAAAGTTGATACAAAACTGCCATGGTTACTGCATATGTCAGGTAAAAACGGTCGAATTTCTACCTGACATCATTCTTTTTTTTTTTTTTATTTTTTTTAACTATGCAAAACAGTTTTGTCGCAGTTTCTGCGAAAATTTGATATCAATAAGAATTTTTTTTTATAATCATTTGCAGCTGTGATGGGATGGCTAAAAGATAGTCACAAATGGGCACTGAAGTCTCATTATTTTTTATAAAATAAACGAATAAGGTGGAAATAGCTGACGTTTGAACGAGATCCCAATGGAATAACCTCACAGACGCATCGTTGACTTACTTGATGCTGGAGATGTCAGAGGGAGGAATATAAGACTTAAGCCAAAGGCCAAACGCTGGGACCTATGAGGTCATTCAGCGCTGAAAAGAAAATTGAGATTAATGGAGGTTTGAAAAGTCACAGGAGGAATGCCTCAAAGCAGTTGCACAATGAATCAGTTGTTAGGAGAGGGTGGAAAGTAAGATGGAAGAAAGAGAATATGACAGTAGATACAGTAAAAGGAATGAAAGGGTATACAACTAAGGGCCGAAGGGACGCTACGGAGAACCTCAAGTAATGCCTACAGAGCACCGCGTGAGGTACACTGACGGCACTACCCCTCTACGGGGCATGATGTTGGAGGACTGGAGAACAAAACGCCCGTGACCAATAATAGTTTGAGCGGAAAATGCCCTTCCTTCCGCCCATTGCTTCAACGCTGGAGATTTGGTCGCACCCTGAAAATGCCGAAGTAAAGACACTGACCAATATGAAGAATTTTTTGTTACGTGAGGAGAATCTTTAAGGGTTTTCTTTCTCCTCTCCATGAATTTTCCAGGGTCAGCTAACTACCGCTTACTTTTAAGGAGAGGTCTGTCATCTACTAAAAGGATAAGTCTGCTAACGCATACTTTTACCGTAAGTTATGTATTTCTTAGTTTAACCAGACTACTTAGCTGAATAACAGCTCTCCTAGAGCTGGCCTGAGGGATTAGATATTTTTACGTGGCTAGGAACCAGTTGGTTACTCAGTAACGGGACCTACAGATTAATGTTGGATAATGACCACAGTAAATCGAGAAATATGTTTCTGATCACCAGTTTCTCAGACTCCACGTTGGCAGAGCCAGGAATCGAACTCGGGACTACCGAATCGGTAGGCGAGTACGAAAACCACTCGTTCTACGAGGTAGTTGATTCGGCAGTTATACGTAGAGATAAAAAGGTTCACGATGGCCTGGTCGATCAAGCATGGCATCTTGTTAAAATAGTAACTCCTTTTAATCGGAATACATTCCAGTAACCAAGCAATAGGGAGCCGATGCGTTTATTTGGTCAATTTTAAGGTATGATAACCGGTTGTCAAATTACTCAGATGCCTTAATGATACATTATTGCAGGCAAGTAAATTATTCATTTATATTCCAACGGTTGGGTCCTCATGTGTAGGTAAGGAACTGAAAGTATTCCGTTGACAGGTATCCTCGTTTGTACCACGGATAATTAATATCTTATTTAACAGTTTCTGTTTTAAGCAACTTTGCATTAAAAGGATGAGTAGATTACCACATTTCTGTTATGTGAAGATGAAGAAGAAGAAGAAGAAGAAGAAGAAGAAGAAGAAGAAAAAGAGAAGACGAAAATGAAGAAGGAGAAGAAAAAAGAAAAAGAAGAAGAAGAAGATGGAGAAGTAAAAAGAGAGGGAGAGACAGATTTTTCAGAAAATTGATTGTACCGTTTAGGAAGTCAAATGGACCTAGACTGAAATCTAGAAGAATGTGCAGCTTCAAGATGCAGCCCCCTTTTTTTCTGGATGGGCCACAAGATGAAACTTAGCAGCAGGGACATGATCTTTCAAAGAGGATGGATGCTGAAAGATTACGGAGAGAGAGAGAGAGAGAGAGAGGCGCTCTGACATTTGCAATGAAAACTGAAAATCTGAGGAAGTGAGAATACGGAGTCGTCGAATGGATGGTATTAACGACGATTGCCAGTCAAGCAGTTAATGAGATGGTTTAAAGGGACGATTCTGAAGAGAGTATTGGAGAACATAAAGATTAACACGTAAGAAATGCGCCAAAGTTTCATCGGCGAAATCGAGTTTTCTGTACAGCGTATAATTAAGGCCACCGAAAATACATCATCCGGTGGTCTCTGTATTATGTTGTGTGCCGCGCGGCCATCAAACTTTAACCACGGTCCGGTGATGGGCCCGTTCTATATCATTGCCAGACGCACGATTATGACTAACTTTCACCTTAAATAAAATAAAAACTACTGAGGGCTAGAGGGCTGCAATTTGGGTATGTTTGATGATTGGAAGGTGGATGACCAACATATCAATTTGTAGGCCTCTGGCCTCGGTAGTTTCTAAGATCTGAGGGCGGAGAGGAAAAGTGCAGACGGACGGAGACATAGCCATCTCGATAGTTCTCTTTCACAGAAAGTTAAACAGAGGACCTGAAATAGATGCCTTTCTAATTCAATATCGGAGTTGTTTATCATTTCGATATCAGGTTTTTTCCAGCCTTTACCGAAAAC
The DNA here is from genome assembly GCF_015104395.2 of Macrobrachium nipponense. Lineage (NCBI taxonomy): Eukaryota > Metazoa > Arthropoda > Malacostraca > Decapoda > Palaemonidae > Macrobrachium > Macrobrachium nipponense. The sequence goes on from NC_061097.1 coordinate 28,990,457, forward strand.
GGCTTCGCAAAGTGACAGAAAGACGAGAAGAGATACAGAACGAAGCATCTTTCAGATGATATTGAAGAATATGTCCTGGAATTTAAAATTGTTCCAGTGATGAGGTAGACAACCTTATTCTTTCCAGAAACGTTGATTTTTATGTTCTGATGTACTTTGTACACTCGGCAAGGAAAGTTAAGATACAGTTTTTTTTAAATCGCCGGACATATATTGTTCAATAATGCCACACCTGGCAACTCTTGAAAGGGGGCGGAGCTTGCAAAATCATAGCGTTTGTTGCTATCTGATTTCCATCAACTTTACACCATAAAGATTCTGTTGAAGTCCTAATAATCATTTATACTTGAATGTGGAAATCAGGCTCTATATATTCGTTAATGTTTGGTTTGGTAACGTCAGTTCAGGGTAGAATATCGATCATCCTTTTTTCTTTTAAAACACTGTGAAACCTTATTTATAAGTAATAATGTTTGACACTAAACTGACGTAAAATTCATACGTAATTAAAGACGGATCTTAAAACAGTGAGAGAAAGGGTTTTAAAATTTGGGCAGTACTTGTGGAAATTGTGAGGAACAATACATTAAAGAATTAAATATTATGACGATAGAGAGAGAGAGCGCGCAAGTATAGGCCTATCGATAGAGATACTTAATTCAGTATATTTACTTTGAGAGATTAATTGATAATATTTTTTCAAATGATTTTAAAAGTGGAGAGAGAGAGAGAGAGAGAGAGAGAGAGAGAGAGAGAGAGAGAGAGCAAAATCTGCTCATGTGAAAGCTTAGACCTATTTATACTATTCGATTTCATTATATTTTCTTTGGAGATTGAGTGGTAATATATATATTTTTAAAGTATGTTTTAGAAGTGGAGAGAGAGAGAGAGAGAGAGAGAGAGAGAGAGAGAGAGAGGAGAGAGAGAGAGAATTATAGTACTGGTGGACGGACTTGTGACGGGGGAAAGGCAGAAGAAAATATAATGAATTAAGTATCTCTATCGATAGGCCTATGGTTGCGCGATATGATATGACTGCCAAGATCGTGCTGTACTATGCTAGATAAAAATTTGAAGGATCATAATATTCAAGTTAATTCTCTAAGTACTTCATACCCTAATCTTGATTACATTCGACAGATTGTAAAAAGACGTGGAAAATTTTTGACACAGGGTGCGGTCATTCTTGCTCTCTTGATATTATAGTCATTTACTTTTGAAAATCGGGTTTCATCCACAAATCATTCACGAAAAAAACTGTGTTAAGTAAAAATATTTATTACCACAAATAACTCAATATGTATTGCACAGGCAATTAAAGTTTTATATCGTGTTTCGCGCTCGAAGTTCTAGGGCTCCTCCTCACATCATAGAAAACGCTCTTGCGGATGCAACTAGATTTGTTCAACCTACCTTAGCCGTCGCAACATTGAATGCCATTGACGTCCGCTAACTTTAATTGCTTTGGAATACGTTTGTAGAAACTAAAATAATTGTATTCACCACTTATGATGAATGATAGGAATTGTATCCCCCGTTCATGAAGCAAAACGAGTAAATATTGTCGTCATGATATATAGTACTAAAATCAGAAATTCACATTCTATCTTCCAGATCTCTATGAACGAATCCATCTGAGAAATTCCAATTACTTCGGACACATATCATGTTTTTAAGTATATGAACGGTTTTGTTTTGCAGTTTTAACTTATGTGATATAATTTGTAGTATATTTTCATATTCTAGAGTAAAGTTAGCGATATTATGTCTTTTCAGTAAAAACAAATGGGAAATTGGATGAACGAAAGTTAATGAAAACTGTATCTTCAGTTTTCTTGTCGAGTGTAAATTGGTAATTTAAACGGGTAAATTCATATATACAAAAAAAAAACCTCCTGTGACAGCAAGACTATTCAAAATCCGACACATTCATTATACCAATTATTTTCCATCATGCTTATGCTTTCGTTATATAAACATCCTTTTTAATTGAACAAACTTTCGGTCACGGAAATATGTCAGTACCGACGTCAAGATTTAATATTTGCAATTCTGGACACAATCATGTATTCTTTTTTTTTTTTATCTTAACAACTAATTGGATATATCATTCATTCACAATAACTCAGTCCAATTAACTCAAAATAAAATAGAAAAGGGAAATAAACAACAGCTCTAAGTGCACTAAGAATTTAGTTTTGTAATGAGGAACAAATATAAAGAGCCAGGTACTGAACAGAAGTAGAAATGAAAAAAGGGAGATACGAGTATACATAGTGAAGACATGTTGTATCATTTCTCTCTATTACATTCGCGTGCCTAATTGTACACGTTGAGAGAGAGAGAGAGAGAGAGAGAGAGAGAGTTGGAAAATAAATCGTTTCATACGTGATTTCCATCTGCTTTAGCTCTGAACGCAGAGCAAAGTAACATTTCATGACGTAAAGCTAGTAAGATTTGGCTCAGATTAAAAGATTATTTCATAAATATCAGCTCTTGTAAGTTTTTCGGGCAGACTCCATACCCCATGAACCAGGTTGTTCCTTAGGGCTCTTTCCTCAGACGCCAGTTTATTCTTGATATCGGAAATCAAAGCGCCCTTGGTTTCTTTACCATTCAGTGCAAACACACAACTGAAGCTGACAATAACTCCTATCGATTACTAAGAGGAATGTGACATGGAGATGATTTTGTTACACGTGTTAAAACATCACACAAAAATCATCTGCATTTTTTAGGCTTGTGGTTTCCACGCCCACACTTCCAGCCATAAAGACAGCAAATAAACCTCCATTTTCTTCTTTTTCCTGTTGGGTCCGAGAGCCGTATCACTCAGACAATCTCGTATTGTGTCTCAATGGTTGGGAGGAATTCTTTGGAGAAAAAAAAAATACACAGCTGCTCACCACTGCATTGTCTGGCCTCTTCGGCTAATGACTAATGATGCATGTCATGATGATTATTCCTTTCAGTACGATAGGAGGGAGAGTCCACTCTCTCTATCTCTCTCTCTGTGGTTATATCGTTCTGTATCATAATTATTCTGGTTATATTAAGAGGCTTCATTCATTGATTCGCCCACATGGGATTCAGTTTGACATTATTACAAATGTGTAAATCGTTAGATAACTTGGAAATTCTGATGCAGGCTGCCTAGAATTTGATGGAACGTCTGCATATTGCATTGCACCAAACAACTGATTAAAGCTGATTTTGAAGCCAGGGATAACGTTCCCTCATACATATAGTGTCAAAAATTTATTGTACTCTTCCTGTTTCCTCTTTTAAGTTTTCTGTAAAAGAAAAACTATTGCTATGACTATCTGTCTGTCCGTCCGCACTTTTTCTGTTCGCCCTCAGATCTTCAAAAACTACCGAGGCTAGAGGCCTTTACAAAATAAAGTTTTACTTTTTTCTTTTTACTAATGAAACCTGCTGAGGTTTCTTTTCAAATGAGCGAGGACCTCGACGATAGTATAGATTTCGGAGGCATCGTTAACCAGTAGGGCTCGTACTCTGCAATTAATAATTAGCTTACCTACATAGCAACGTTATTTTTGATAGCTTAAACAGAGAAACATTTCCGGTGACTTTTATAAAAGAGAAATAGAAATGCCAGGAATTAAAACGGACTAATACAAAATTGATGCAGAACACCACAAATTTTAGCTACAATTCATAGCCCGTCTCCCTTCCTTTCCTTTCTTGTCGTTGCAAGCAATTTTGCATAAGTGGTGACGTAAGCATCAGGTGTGGTAAAAATGTCTTTTATTGCAAAAATAGTAATATAACAGTCATCTGACAAAACGTTGAAACGTATTAGTGTGTGTTGGCTATTCATTTTACTTTCATTCATTTTTTATGGGACTTAGAAAATAGTAGCAAAATCGCGTTAAGACAGAACAAGTACGAATTATTTTTCTTGCTTCCACAGACAGTTTGCTGCTTCCAAGACAAGAACTCTGGTCTCCAAGAGGTTTGGTATTTCATTCGCACTTTCACTTTTTAAAGAGGCTGATCAGCGATTTGGGGAAAGAATCCTCTAGTGTGGCACTTCTCTTGCGGGATGATGGTCGTTTGAGAAAGCCATAACGGTCTTCGTCCATTTTCAAAATCTACAAAAACTGTTGGTTTTGGACGGTCTCTTTCCCTTTTCGAAGCATTTAAAACTACACCTTGTCAAAATACTTGTAATTATATACAGTAAACTGATAATCATTTACAAATATTATTGATGTGGGCATTACAAATGATTATATTTGAAAAATACTCCCACCATTCCCCTCTCCGTCCATTCGACCAATAGAGACGATGACCTCATCGCTTATGGAAACACTTCGCGAGACGCCCACCAAGAAACGATGAGATCTGAAAGGTGGTGGGCTGGGCGAAGTGATCATTAGCGGCCCCCCCCCCCCCCCCCCCTTTTTTTTTTTTCGTTTTTTTTTTTTCTCTCTCTCTCTCTCCAATTCTTTCTCCTGGTATCTCTTGCTCTCCGTGCATAAACCCATCAACTTCCTCGCCACTTTCCTTCAAGCGTCCCATTTTTTTTTTTTCCACCGATGGTCTCTCACAATTAGGTTTCTCACGCCTCACTAGTCATATTTTTTCTCTCCTTCCCTTTTCTTTTTAATGCGGAACGAAGAACAAAGCGCATTGCTAAAGCTGAAGGTATCATATTGCCCGAATTCACGTAAAAATATAACTCTTATTAGTCATTCAATATTGGGGTAACTTTATTTCCAAAGTGACCACAGTCCGAATATTGCTTTGATCTCATTAAAACGAAATATACAATTTCGAAAAATCATTAACGAAGTAGACTAATTAATTCCATTCCCTTTAGCTCAGAATCTAAAGTAGGGCCATTACATTTTTTTGGGGGTTGGGGGTGGGGGAGGGGGGAGGCTGTTTCCAGGCAATGTAACAATTCTCTCTTCTCTCTCTCTCTCTCTCTCTCTCTCTCTCCTCTCTCTCTCTCTCTCTTGTATTTTGTAGTTTTCGCTTATGCCTTTTGGGTAATGAAAAGACCTCTCGTTCACTCTCGGGCGTGTCTGATGCTTGCGCGGGAGAACTGCATTAAAAAATATATATTCGTAATCATGAAAAGTATTACCGCAGATGAGAACATCACAGGAATTAAACAGTAAAAATTGTGTTAATGTTAAAATTGCAATCGACGCAGTAACAACAAATTCGACATTACAAATTTGAAGGAATTTCATACAATGATCTCTGAAAGTCGGATGGGGGTGGGGGTAGGGTTAGTGCAGTCAGTGCACCTACATGGGGTGTATCCGTAGGCATTACATAAGGTTCTTTGCAACGTCCCTTCGGGCTCTAGCTGCAACCCCTTTCGTTCCTTTTACTGTACCTCTGTTCAAATTCTCTTGCTTCCATTTTACTTTTCATCCTCTCCTATTAATTGATTCGTAGTGCAACTGAGAGGTTATCCACCTGTTACGCCTTTCAAACCTTTTTACAGTTCATTTTCGTTTTCAGCGCTGAATGACCTCAAGGGTCCTAGTGCTTGCCTTTGGCCTAAATTCTGTATATTCATCGGAGTATCATTCAAATAAAAACATTTCATATCATCGCATTTTCCTTCAGTTACGAAGAAACTGAGAGAAATCGGATCAAAATAGGTTGGACAAGAAGACCACGACTCCTCTGAGACTAAACGATTACAAGATATTTATGAGAGTAAGAAACCTCCTTTATCAGTCTGTGAATTTAATACTGAACAACATTTAATCTTCCAACTCCCTCGGTCTTTCCTTCCTTTTGGAA
>NC_061097.1:28998746-29003746 GCF_015104395.2 Macrobrachium nipponense
ATATATGTATGTATGTGTATGTGTGTGTGTGCATTTCAAAAAATCACAGTAGATGCCCGTGACTTCATTATATAAGCGAATACCACAGCAAAATGACAGGCAGAAATCCGTACCGACCGCTTATACCTTTACTGAGGCATTGTCGAGGCACAATGCCTCAATAAAGACGAAGCGCTTGGTACGGATTTATGCCTGGCATTCTCCTGTGGTATTCGCTTATATATATGAATGTCTTTTAAGGTAATCGAACAGAATACTATGTAGATAAGTAGGCCTTTTTAATCAATATACACTCTTTGCAACCATATATTTGGGATACATCAGTGAAGTGAACCATGATAGCAGATATTTTTCCATGCACTCTGGTGATATTAAAATGTTACATCCTACGGTTTAAATAACGGGTACTTATGTTTTTACCAATGAAACACTTCCTTCGTGCTCCTTTGGAATCCTATTGGGCATTCCACTGGAGGGTGAGAGATGTGTATTTCTGGTGATAGAAGTTCACTCTCGACGTGGTTCGGAAGTCACGTAAAGTCGTTGGTCAAGTTACTGAATAACCTCTGTTCATGCAATGTAAAATACCATACAAACAAATCCAAATGTAGCATTGTTTTTATGGTGTCTGTGATTTATACTAATAATAATATAATAATATGTTTTATTTCAGCTCAGGCCATATACATTGAATATACAAAATACAGACAGTAACATACAAAATCTATATACATGAGACATGATAAAAAAGAAAAAGAAAATGAATAATCGGCACTTATCCACAAAATAGCTGAGGTAGCATAAAAACTAGTAATCATAAAACTGGTAATAACAGTAATAATATTGGTGAGAAGAAAAAATATGCATTGAGATTAATAACAGTTAGTGCACAAATTATATAACTTAAATTTCAACTAGAGACCTTAGGTGGTTACAGAAGTCAGGTCCAGAGGGCTAAATACAAAAATTAAATGTAAAAAAAAAAAACTAAATTGATAGTAATCACAGTAATAATGAAAAATTAAAATATCAGCAATAAAAATGAATAAATAATGACAAAAACTGCAGATGACATCTTGCCAATACAGAGATTAAGTCCTTTAGGGGACAAAGGCCTCATTTTCCCATCTTTCCCACAATTTAGATCTTCTTGCTTCACTCCTTAGGATCCTTTGTATGAGCGAGTTTCTGCTGTTTCTCACTCGGGTTACCAGACTGGACATTGTTTGCCTAACAATGATTTTTAAATTGTCCAGGTGGTTTTCTATGAACATCTGTGTGGCGGAGTGGTAGCGGGGAGTGTTAGTGAGGCGTCTCTCAGAATGGTCATTGTGCACACAGTGATGCGTCTCAATGGCTCTCTCTGGTATAGTTCGTCCAGAGGGAGCACCCATATATACAGTAGCAGTACGAGCGGAAGAGCAGCAGTTTCACGTCTCGGTGACAGAAGGCAAACCTCCTTGCAATCATGTTGCCAGCTGCACATAGTTTATAGAGGCAGTTTACGACGCCTCTGTTCAATGTCTGCCGTATCTTTTAGGTCTCGGTGATAATGTGACCCAAATACGGAAATTCGTGCACAAATTCCAGCCGATGGTTTCCGATGAAAATTTGTGGTTCTGCAATATGCTTAAGCGATCTCGGGAGCAGCGACATGCACTGGGTCTTGGTTTCGTTGTAGATTTTATCAAATTCCTCTGCATATTGGCGGCAAGTGTCGATGAGTCGTTGGAGACCTTGCACTGATGGGGAAATCAGAACCAAATCGTCGGTGTAACAGAGGTTGTTTTTAGTTATTTCATTGACGCATTGACGATGCATCCGATTGGGAGTGAGTTCAGTTTGACATTCAAGTCATCTGTTTTAAGACTATTTTCAGTCCTCGCCACAGCTATGTTTTGATGCAGGCAGATTATTTCAGAACTTTGGAAGCGTATGAGCTCAAAATCAGTACCGACGAAAGCTAATTTTGGGCGCATAATCCCTGGTTTAGTGGCAGTTTGATATTCAACAACCTCTGACCCAGATTTCATCAGAGAGAGAGAGAGAGAGAGAAAGAGAGAGAGAGAGAGAGAGAGAGAGAGAGAGAGAACCTATTATTCCAAAAGCCAAGAGTACTACGTCTATTACCATTACGCATGCAGAATTAACATTATTTTAGTCTCTTGTGTCTTTCATTTACACTGAGCGTAATACGCACCTGTGTCTATTGCAGTCTTGCAAGCATTTACTTCATTTACTGAGTACTTCAGCCAAGGACTGAGCATTTCCAATTTACCATTACCTGTCGTGCCCAAGTGGTCTTTTCCATTTCTTTATCCCAAAAGACTTGTGTATACCGCAAGCACAGATTGCACAGTGTGCACGGCAACCTCATTACTTCCATCAAGGAAGTCGTTACCAGTTTAGGACTGACCACCACCAGTGCACGTCAGGCCTTACCATTTTACAGTGCCACTAATTCGCAGCACTGTCCATCGACTGGCTGCTGAAGTACTCCCACCTTTTACTTTCTCTCCTCCACCATTACACTCTGCCTCGAACAGAGTGCCATTTCCCTTCAGTATATTTGAGTATGCTGCATTTAGTGTCGTCCGACGGGACACACCAGCACGCTACCAGTGCAATCAAGAAAATGCCTCAAAGTGCCGTGCATCTGTACAGACGTACAGGAGCTCCTTTTACTGCGTGTCCATCCTTACGGAACGCCCAATTCCTTAGTGTTTCCATGTACAAGGATCAGTGATCTTTCAGAACACTCAACAAGGGAACGCCTCCCGAAGTGCCGCAATACCAGCCCTAAGTGCTGCCAAAAAGGAACGCCTCCTCAAAGTGCTGCTGCACCTGTACAAGACGTACAGGTAGCTATTCAACTGCGTGTCCGTCATTATGGAACGCCTATTTCATTAGTGTTTCCGCCATTATGGATCACTACATCAAGGAACGCCTCCATAAGTTGCCGTGTGCAACTGTATTTTGGACCTACAGGTTGCCCAATTCCAGCGTCTCCCAAGTTAGGAATGCCCTTAAGTGTGACGTACACCACACACTCCAGTTGATTTTCTCACCTCATTAGAAGGTGCCATTTCAGAAGTGCCACCAACCTAGGGGACACTTCCCAAGTACCACAGAGCACCCAGTCTTTTCAGACATTCTTTCATTACCTCATTTGCAGAACCCATTTCCAGGAGTGTTACATTACCAAGTAGGTACTCCCATTCCATCCAGTACTATTCCTGGCCATCATTTTCAAATTTATCCAAGCCTCTACCTGCAGTCCTAAGGGAAATGTCTTTCCCTGCCTTCCCACCACGACCACTGGACCAGCACTCGACCAGTGGGTGAAGGCGCAGCAGGATGCCGCGCGCCTGCAAGAAAATGAAGAAAGAGAAAACCAGAGAAAAGCCAGAGAAGCAGAGAGAAAAGAGAAAGAAGCAGAGACGAAGGGAAGAGAAGAAGAGAGAAGCATGAGCAGCTCTTAGAGATGAAGAAATCACTCGGCAAGCTTCCAAACCCCAGACCATGAGCTGGACTCCCAGTAAGAGGTGGTTGCGGAGGTTCTGCACCACTTGTTGTGTGCGTGGGCATGCTGTGGATTCCGACCAGTGCACAAGTCGATCCCTACCTTGGGATGAGAGCTTCCAGGGTGAACTTCTTCAAGGCTACCATGTAGCCCTCCCTAAAGGACAGTCTCCTACAGCCTATCGGTGGGTACACGTCATGGCCGATGCCGAAGCCCAGGTCTCCCTCATTTCAAGAAAGGCCTTGCCTAGGGGTGCCAAAATCCAGAAGGATGAAGCCATTCAGTTCGAATGGATAGATGGCAACCTCTATTCTGTTCCTTCAGTCCTTCTGGAGGTGCAAATGCCCTTATGTGCCGCCTGGGCGTAGTTGACAAATTTCATGATATTTATCAGGTGATATTGGGCCGAGATCTACTAAAGCCGTATCTCCCCTGGACGCAGCTCCCATTACCAGATGTACTGGACACCTGCAGCATGCCAGATAACCAAACTTCAGTTTTAGATTCAGAGGCTAGTGCCTCTGATGTCCCCGACATCCTTTCTATTTGTAACCTGGCCCTGACCCAGTGTCAGTGCCCGAAGTTTCTTCCGCATCATCTCAGCCTCTTACCATTTCACCGCCTACCTCCTCCATTTTGGAAGAGGTAAGCCCACCAGTTAACCCCGAACAGACAACCTGTAGTTCTCACTTAGGCTAGACTACATTAATTTAATAAGTTAGTACACTTGGCATCTCCACCTATAAGTTAGGTAGGCCATTGTAGTTAGCCGTATCGCTGCTCTAAAAACCTCAGTTAGGGTAGGAGAACTGGGTAGTCGAGACGATCAACTTATTTAGCCAAGGCCTTCACACCCGAAAGGGAGTGAATGCCTTCTTAACAGGGGGAGCTGTTACATTTATTGATCTCCTCGTCTCCCCAGCATTTATTTAATCTATTTTGTATCTAAAAGAGCAGCCATATTTACCCAAATATCAGCTGATTTAGGCGGGAAACACAAACTCAGGCCAGATTAGGCATGCCCGGCGCCAGCCGTTAGCTGCGGGAAAGACTCTTTCCAGCTTTAGGGACGTATCCCAAAGGGAAGTGTGTAGTTAGCCGTATCGCTGCTCTAAAAACCTCAGTTAGGGTAGGAGAACTGGGTAGTCGAGACGATCAACTTATTTAGCCAAGGCTTTCACACCCGAAAGGGAGTGAATGCCTTCTTAACAGGGGGAGCTGTTACATTTATTGATCTCCTCGTCTCCCCAGCATTTATTTAATCTATTTTGTATCTAAAAGAGCAGGCCATATTTACCCAAAATATCAGCTGATTTAGGCGGGAAACACAAACTCAGGCCAGACTAGGCATGCCCGGCGCCAGCCGTTAGCTGCGGGAAAGACTCTTTCCAGCTTTAGGGACGTATCCCAAAGGGAAGTGTGTAGCTAGCCAGGTACTTATTAGGCCTACGTCTTAAGCTCCTTTTTCCTGTGAACC
>NC_061097.1:29008746-29021246 GCF_015104395.2 Macrobrachium nipponense
CGTTTTCCAAAAGAAAAGCCATACAAAGACCGGTGGGTACATGCCTGTTGTCGTGCTGACAGAATTAGCGTCGTGTTCTCTGATGTTCCCCATTTGATCAAATTAGTAAGAAATAGTTTATTGACTGGTTTTCTCCTTAATAATGAAGAGTGTATTTCAGCTTCTAGCATACGAGAAATACTTAGTAACACCAAAACAGACTATGGGCTTGCATATAAGATCAATGAAATGCATTATTAACGGGTCAACAAAGACTGCGCGTTAAATTAGCAGTAACTGGTGTCTACATCATGTGCCAATTCAGTAAAATATTTAGGCGAAAGGAGACTGTTGAAGTGTCAAAACTGGAGTGAAACGTCCGATTTTATTCTTTTAATAACGAATGATTGGCTCGACATCACGAATTCTTCATACATGTATGGAGAGTTTGGTAAAAGCACTGCTTTTGGCATTGATGTAGAAAAACAAACAGGTAAATTAAATTCCTCAAGGTCATTGAGTTAATGAGTATTATGAGTTTAAAGTCCTAATGCAAAAAAATATATATTCCTTCTGGAGAAAAGAATAATTTTTTTCATGTAAATCCACCAGTGCTTTATTTAATGTTAAAAGCCTCTCATAGTATTGGCTACCTGCTGACACAAAGATTAAATCAATATTGCCTTGAACATTTCCTTGGGTGTATAAGGCATGGATGGTCACCATGATCATCCAAATACAGTGAATTTTAAATTCAGGCATAAAAAATTGTTGTTAGGGAAGGAAATGAAGGTAATAAGTGAAAAGTGTAATATCACCTCAGTTGCAAAATCCCTTGAATCTCCCAATGAAGGTGAGTATGTAACAAAAGAAAGGGAGTTAGCATTAGAAATATGTCTAACAACACAGATGTTTAGAAATTTAGATTTTGATTTAGGAAAAGATGTTTTTGATGAGGAAGAAAACCTTTTGAGAGCAAACAGAAATTAAAAAAAGATATCGAGGGAGTAATTGAGAAGGGGGCTCTCAAATACATTGGGGGATATATTGTCAAAATATTTTGTGTGAAATACCCTGAGTTAGGAAATAAGAAAAAAGAAGTACCAAGGAGTGATACTTGGATAGACTGTGTAAGCAGGGGGGAGTTGCATGTACCTTCTAGTCATTTTTTTTCACAGTTAGTAATAATGCGGGAGATCTTTAATGCTGTACACGGGAAAGCACTCATAGAGGGCAAACATTGTTTAAAAAGCTTTGCTTTGAATTGAAAAAGCTAAATATTGAAGTTCCTGACGATGTTATAGCTTTTTATGTAAAGATATCCGCATATTTCGAATGAGATATCTTAATAATTTGATAAAGTATAGGAAACGTCAAGGGCAACCATGCAGGGAGGCACTAAGAAAAAAGATAAAAGTCGTAACTTAATAAAATATTTTCAAAACGCAAATGTTGTTTTATTTACATTCTGTTGACACTTGAAAGATCACATTATCAAAAACATTCTCTTCTAAAAAGATTCTTGACAGTGTGTTAGACCTACGTTCTAAATGGTTCTCACCACCGCGCTCCCTCAGATGACGTAGGTGCGCAGAAGAGGCTTAAAATTGGGACGCTGTCTGGCTGACCTGTTCTATCTGGACCGTAGGCCAGCCCTAGGAGATATACTTAACTTCTTAACCTAATGAGCTTCAAAATATGGATATGAAAACCGATTTTTGTACATCACTGTTGGGGACGGGAAGAAGTCTACATAAGAAGATATATTGGTTGGATTTCTGTAACTAATTACAAGTCATTATTGTAATTCCGTCTATGTATTCGGCAACCTCTGTCATTCTCCATTCCTATTGTGAATATTATTATCGGTGGCGCCCTTTCATTTAATCTGCCAGGTTACTATATGTTACACCGCCAAAGTAATTTGACTTAATAGTATGTTGTCTCAAAAAAAAAAAAAAAAAAAATGTCGACGCAGTCGAGTTCTCTGCACAGCGTATAACCAAGGTCACCGAAAAATAGATCTATCTTTCGGTGGTCTCGGTATAATGCTTTATGAGCAGTAGCCCATGAAACTTTAACCACGGTACAGTAGTGACATGTACTATATCGTTTCCAGACGCACCATTATGGCTAAATTTACCCTTAAATGAAATAAATAAAAAAAAAATACCGAGACTAAAGAGCTGTGATGTGGTGTGTTTTTAAGATCTGAGGACGGACAGAAAAAGTGCGGACGGACAGGCAAAGCCATCTCAATAGTTTTCTTTTACAGAAAACAAAAATCCGCTCCACAGATGCTGAAATTGTGGGAACGTGGCATTTTCTTAACCCTACCAGAAATTGGACAATACTTAAATGTCAGAAATAATCATATAAGGAAGACGTAACACATCCGACGCAATGTTGAACTGAACAGCCAATTCGGCACTTTATAATAAGTATCCCATTTAAAGTGTTTTTATATTTGGAGACATTGCTTTGCACTGTTTTCATTTGCTTGGTAATTTTGTCCGTTTTCTGGTAAAAAATAAAAGTAAAATTCATATCATGTGACCTTTCGAAATATCTGGTCTTTGTACAAACTATCGGAAAGTCGGACTGAGAGACCAATATTTTTTTCTAAACTACGTTTGATGATTAGAGAGTGGATGATCAACATACCGATTTGCAGCCCTCTAGCATCAGGAGGTTTGGAGATCTGAGGGTGGAGAGAAAAAGTGCGGACGGAAAGACAACGCCATCTCAATAGCTTCCTTTAACAGAAAACTGAAATGAATTTATGCACTGTTCTGCCCTTCATCTAGTTTTTGTTTATAGATTTCCCCATAGTGTCACTTCTTTCAATACTTATGAAATGCAAAGAATTTGTGACACGGAAAATGAAAATAATGAATTCGCTTGCGTTGAAATCGACATATTGGAGAACTTCTCTAAGTTAGGTTTTGTAGACAAAGAAATTAAATGGTATATTATCGAGTGTTTTAATGCTTTTAAATGCTTGTATGTACACTTGGGAAGTAAGCAGAAAAATGTTCCTAATTATCGTAAAACGAGGTTGTTGAATTTGCTCTCTCTCTCTCCTTGTCTCTCGCTCTATCTCTCTCTCTCTCTCTTCTCCTCTCTCTCTTTATATATATATATAATATCTATTATAGTCTAGATAGATATATATATAATATATAGATATATATATATATATAAATATAGATGAGACATATATTAGATATTATATATATAAATATATCTATTATATATATATATATATTATATATATATTATATTCTATATATATTATATAGATATAGTATATCTGTATATAGATAGTATATATAGTATATATATATATAGATATATATAAATTTTTTAGTCTCAGTAATGAAAAAAAGTGTAATAAAAAGTGATTTAAATCTCCTGGAGAAATCTCTCAGCAACCCACTGCTAATCTTCCCACGTTCTTCTCAATCCCCTTTTGAGCCGAGCTAGATAAGGACCAAAGAAGGGCAAAGAAGAAGAACGCCTGTATTCACAGACTAACCTAATCTTCCTAATTGGATCCAACCAATCTTCTGTTCTTAGCCGGTATTAACCTTCTTTGTCTACTGAGCGAAGGGATATTATGTTTCGGGAATAATTGGAGATGATGTTGACTCGCTTGGAGGACGTCGACACTTGTGCGAATCTCTGCATGTTTTAGTTTGAGCTGTCTTACGATTTTGTGTCATTTTAGAAATTAGTTGTGTAATAAAAGGTTTATGCTGATATACGTATACATACACACATATATATGTACATATATTTATGTGTGTGTGGAGAGAGAGAGAGAGAGAGAGATTCTTGAAGTTATTTGAGTAGTTACCGAAACACTGCAAGTCATCAAGAGGTCTGTGAAAAAATAAACGGTAAAAACATGATTCGATATTGAAACGTAAAATCTGTCATTAGGATACTCGTCAAATATGCACACTTCATAAAATATCGACTGTCATATTTTGATACGCGATTCTGAGACGATATAGTAAGTGAAAGAAATGGTGATTTTTATTCTAGGGGTAGTCATGTGATTAGGAATCTGCTATGTGATCCACCAAAGAATCGCTTTAAAAAATAGAATAGAAACAATTACACCTGTTGATACTGCTGATCATATCCTGTGAGGTGATTTCATTACAGTTTCATTTTATTATCATTTCCTTGATGCCCTCCGTCGATCTTTTTTATTGGTCAATTTCACATTTTTAATTTTGGAATAATTGGTAATTGATGTCAGTTTTCGTTAACGAGTCGGACCGATCGATATGTGTCTAAAATGAAGGAACCAACCCCCTTCCCGTCCCCGTCCCCACCTTCACCAAGAGACCCGAACTCAATAAGCTCTGACGGAATAAATTCCTCTCCCCTTCATCGCAAATATATTTCATTCAGAAACCCCAGATAATCTATTGGTCCCGTGAGGGAGAATGAAATTATAAAAATGATTTACAACTTTTTTCATGAACCGAAAATCCAAACCCTTTTCTTCCTCCTACTCCTTCATGCCCTCATTCCCATAAATATTCATCTGGTCATTTGTGGTGTGACGCCAAGTTACGCGACTAAAAAACAAATGAATTTCATGTGCTAACCCGCCCCTAAAAGTGGATAACAATTTAACAAGGTTCCTTTGCAGATTTCCCTTTGGTATTCCTTTTTCGGATGTTTATGAAAAGCAAAGAATCTTTACACGGAGAATAAAAACGTGAGATTCGTGGGTGGTAATAAAATGATATAACGGAGCTATCCCGACAAGTTGTAAAGGTGTAGATAAATGAATGAATATACGAATATATTATCTTCTGTCTTAATATATTTTTCATTAGAGAAGTATACTCAGTTCTCGAAGACCTTGACTGCCAATCGACGGACAAAGTCAGTCACTGGATTAACAGTCTGGTGGAACTATTTCTACCCTTCTGTGTCTAATTACTCCCAATTCATTCTAATGACCGCTCGCCACTCTCTGCGGTTTGGTTGGGAAGGACTTCTCATTCCCTCATGAAAGGGAAAAAGAAAGTATTTTCGTTGTTGGCTTCATTCATATGCAAATACTTCGGTAAAGTCTTGCTTGAGGAAAGCTGCTAGGAAGGAAATCTTTGGTAAATATTATTATTATTATTATTATTATTATTATTATTATTATTATTATTATTATTATTATTATTATTATTATTATTATTATTATAAGTTTACTGAAACGCCTAAGACGGCTCGTTCTACGCGTTTTGATCGCCAGCTGTTTTAGGCAACCTTAAAACAATAGTAATAATAATAATAATAATAATAATAATAATAATAATAATAATAATAATAATAATAATAATAATAATGTTTTAAAGGGTCCACAATAATAAAAAATTTTAAGAGCTCATTTATAATTTAAAAAACAATATTTTATATAATTGTGGACTCATTCGAACATTATATATACTCTCGTGATAGTTTTTCTCAATTAGATATAATAATAATAATAATAATAATAATAATAATAATAATAATAATATTGGGAAAATAAATCCACAGTGGTATACCTGTTTGATTTTGCTATGTAAAATATATACAGCAGAAAGCTTTCGATGATCTGCACGGTCCTCCTTGTCAATCCGACTAGAATTCTAGTTTGATTGACAAGGAAGACCGTGCAGGTCATCCAAAGATTTCTGCTGTATATATTTTACATAACAAAATCAAACAGGCATACTACTCTGGATTTACTTTCCCATTTTATTGATTCATGTGATTATGAATTTTCTTTTATTATTATTATTATTATTATTATTATTATTATTATTTTATTATTATTATTATTATTATTATTATTATTATTATTATTATTATTATTGTATTCTGGCAAATGTGTTGATGGAAACTTTTCACACTTATTTATTGTAATTTTTAATTTGCCTCAAAACCGTTAGCTTTCGTAATTCTGTTTGTTCATGTGTTTGTTTTTGTCGGTTTGTGACAGCGAATCCGGACTAAGAGATCTCATTAATAGCGATGATGGTATTAATAATAATCGCTAATAATATGAGCTAGGTGAAGTTAGGCTGTGAGATGGACATGGGGACACCCAGTGGTAATACTGTGTCCACAGCTATTTCCCTCTTGTTTGCCCCACCAATGGCTCGACACCTTGATGTGCTGGTGGGGCTTGTGAGGTGCGAGGAAGAAATGGACGATGGTAGCCGGGCAGTTTTCTACCCTGGCAGGTGCAACCATGCTACTAAGGCCATTTTTGAGTACCCAGACTAAGTTCGATCCTCTTTTGAACCTTCTATTTTTTTCAGTCTTTCACTTCTTCCCCTGTCAGGATAAACCAATAGTTGATGACCATAGAATGTTAATAGATGATGGCTGTGACAACTCTTCTAATGTGATGGAGGGTGGGGATGGGCGGCAATCCTCCTCACCCGTAAAATTCAAGTACCTGACGTGTGAGCGAGGGGAAGTCTTATGTCAAACTTGGTCCCTAGTACTGGGTTGGATCTCGACGGACTGACGACGCCTTAAGTGCTGGGGATCAGGTGTATAACCAGGAAGTAACCTCTAGGGGTGCCTTTAATGTGACATTCCACACCCCTCCCTTGTTGGGCTCCATGGTGGGTGGAGGACTACCTGGCTGAAAACATCACTTTTCGTATACATGTATGCATTATTAGGCCCTAATGTTGATGACCCCAGCGCGGAATTAGACTTGGCTACCGGATTCGCTCAAGAAAATAAGCCCAACATAACAACGATGGCACCATATGGCCATTAACAAGAAATAATAGAAAAAGAAAAATGTACAAACCCGACCCAACATTAATTCATTTTGACCATATTTTTGGGACAGATAATTGGTCCAGATTTCTTGTTCTCAAAACAGAGAGGAAAATTTCTTCCTATGTTTTAGAGAACAAATTATTAAGCTTACTCTCAACTAGAGAAATGAGTTTCAGAGCACTGAAATTTAATGAATGGCTGATTGAAGCCACAACAAAAGCCCAGTCAGAAGCATTTCAGAACATTAAAGAAATTCAAGGGATAAAAGTAACGGTGAAAAGCCATGACATGCTCAACTATATCCAAGGTACAGTTGTACTACCCCAAATTGAAAATGAGGAAGAATTACCAGAAAAGCATATTATATTAGAATCACTAAACTTAAGATATGACAATATTCACGATCTGGAGTTATATCAAATTCCAAGTAAAAAAAACCAAGAAGTTTCCATCAAAATAGTAAAAATCAAATTCACAGGCCAAAATTTACCAGCAAAGATTAAAATACTAGGTCAAAACAGAGAAGTACGCCCTCACGTACCGAAACCACTGCAATGTAAAAAATGTTGTAAATTTGGTCACACATTCAAGAAATGCCAAAATAAAGAAATATGTGCAGTGTGTGGTTCAGAAGACCATAGAACTGAGTGGAATTGTCCAAATATTAAATGTGCTAACTGTGGACTTGCTCACCATGCAAAGTCAAAAGAATGCCCATTCTATATGTATAATACAGAATTAAAACTTCTGATGAGTAGAACTGGAATGGCAGCAAGAGAGGCTTGAGTTAAAAGTTAGAGGGATACTTGACCCAAGCAGAAATCCATCATATAAAATTATGTTAAAAGATAAGGTTCTCCAAATATCTGAAGCTTGTTTAGAAAATAGGAATCTAATACCTGAAACCACAATAAAAAACAAATATGCTGTTCTATCATCCTTAGATGATCATGATGCCAATACTTCATGTATAGAGACAGCACCTTCCAATGCAGACATTGCTGATGATTTCCCACCAGATCAGAGAGCAAGGGGAAAAAGGCGAGACCCTGGAAATGGGACCCCTCCGAAATAAAAAAAACTTGACAACAAAGAGGACTCCCATCCTCTAAAAAGTAATATATTGAAGTAGAAGCTGAAACATTAACCACCTCACAAACTAACGATTTCTCAGAAAATAAGAACATTGTCCATATAACTCCATCACCCATTATAGGACAAAGAGGAAAATCCTTAACTCATCCTCAACCCCAACCAAGTAGTAGTATTCATCAACAAGCTGCCTCTGTTGAAATAGACTCCTCTCCTAGTCTCAGTAAAACAAACAAGACACTACCAATCACTCAAAATAGAAATGCCTTATCCACTCATGATAAATTATGTGGATGTAATGAATGTTTTATTGTTCAGTTGAATACAATGAAACTTCCATCAACAAGCAGCCTCACTAATATGATTAATAATTTTATCAAATTCAAAACAAAAAACCAACAGGAAAATCTAGAAAAACACTCCGAAGATTGCATGTGTGTAGACCATCTTATTGAAAATCGCTCATCGAGTGCTAGAGGCATAGAACATTTATTGGAAAAAATAAAACAAAAACAAAAGTCCCAAGGAGCAATTACAAAGAGATTTAACATAAAGTCAAATATTAAGAAACCTGCAGCTTTACATGAGTATGCAACCACAAAAGTAAGAGGAAGTAATGTTCTGCTTGACAGAGGCCTTCCCCCACTATAACATTCAGCTCTTATATTATTCAGTGGAACGTAAATGGTTTAAAAACACGAATACAAATAGGAGAAATTCAAAGATTATTAAAACAATATGAACCAATAGCAATATGCTTGCAACATACAAATGAAAATGTCTCAAGAATAGGCAATTATACATTAGCATCACATTCAGTTCCTGATATGAATACATTAGGAACACCAATTTACGTCAATAACCGAATTACTTACGAAAATATATTGACTAATAGTTCTGAATTCCAACTATCTGGAATTAAACTTCATATTAACAACTCTACTTTTAATTTGTATAATATTTACAACCAACCTTCATGTAACTATGAATTACAAAATCTACTTCAAGTATTACCGAATATAGGTGATGATTTTTTAATGGTTGGAGATTTTAATGCCCACAGCCCATTATGGGATTCCTTTTGCAATGAAACAGATTCACATGGTAACAAAATTGAGCATATGATTGACAATCATAATCTTTGCATTTTAAATGATGGAGATATTAGCACTTACTTTTCAAAATCCCATGGAAGTTTTTCATCCATAGACTTAAGTATTTGCTCACCTAATATAGTGGACAGATTTGATTGGAATGTTTTAGATGATCCATATACTAGTGATCATTTTCCAATTTAATATCCTGTTTGGGGACATACCCCAACACCAACTATCCCACGATATAATGTAGATAAGGCAGACTGGGACCAGTATAATTTAAAACCAGCCAGATCCATCCATTTACAGCAGTACAAGGTCATGATGAGACAGTAGATTTCTTCACAAACTTTGTAATTACAGCTGCTGACGAATCTATTCCTAAGTCAACTACTAATCCCAAGAAACACTCAGTACCCTGGTGGTCTGACACACTATCCCACCTGATACAAGAAAAACGTATCATAGGTAGAAGATTAGAAACCCTGCATAATAGATTTAATGCCATAAGTAAAAGACCTCTAAATTTTGAGAGCACTGCCAAGAAACTTGTAGACATTAGAGGAAAAATAATGTCATGGCAAAAATATATATCTAGCATATCTGATACAACCTCAATAAGTAAAGTCTGGGAAAAATTTAGGAAAATTAATGGATCTCATATTAGATCTAAGAGACATGCACTAATACATAATGGCCAACCAGTACATGATAGTACCGCAATTTCGAATATTTTCTAGGGCGTAACATCCAAAACAATAAGTAGTATAAATCAATATAGATGATCACTTTCGAACCATTAAAGCCCGTGAAGAAGCTGTCCCATTGAATTTTGAATATTTGAGGATATATATTATAACCAGATTTTCACAGAAGAGGAATTTGAATATGCTTTATCTAACTGTAACTCTTCTGCTCCAGGCCAAGACAACGTAAATTTTGAGATGATAAAAAACCTGGCTCTTTTAGCAAAAACATACTTATTAAAGCTTTATAATCATTTATGGGTAAATCACCTGTTCCCAAAAGCATGGAAACATGCTATAATCATACCAGTTGTCAAACCAGGGAAAGATTCAAGCAATCCAAATAACTATAGACCAATATCCCTGACAAGTTGCTTGTGCAAATTGCTAGAAAAAATGGTAAATTATAGACTAAATTGGTGCCTACGTAAGAATAAGACTCTGTCTTCAACTCAGTTTGGCTCACAATCTGAAAGATCTACTTTAGATTCACTTTCCCATCTAGAAAATTATATACGGAGAGGGTTTGAACGTAAGCAAATTACAGTTGCCATATTCTTTGATATTCAGAAAGCATATGATACGACCTGGAGATACTCAATTTTAAAGTCCTTACACGAAAATGGTTTTAGAGGGCACTTACCAATTTTTATCGAGAATTTTATCCATGAAAGAACTTTTCAAACACGAATAAATAATGTATATTCTGACTCCTTCAATTTAGATTGTGGAGTCCCTCAAGGGAGTGTTTTGAGTGGAACGCTTTTTGCTCTAGCTATTAATAACATCGTAAAGCAGTTACCACAGGGAGTACAAAATAGCTTGTATGTAGATGACTTTGCTATATATTATTCCTCAAGCAGTCTTCGTCATCTACAAAGAATTCTTAATAAAGCTATCAAAAACATCCACAACTGGACTTTGTCAGTAGGCTTTAAGCTCTCTATAGAGAAAACACAAGCAATTATGTTCTACAAAAATAGTAGATGGAAACAGAATCAAGACATAGATCTTAAATTAGGTGATAGCCTCATTCAGTTTAGTAATACTGTAAAATTTTTATGCTTGGTGTTTGACACTCATCTTAACTGGAAAGCACATATAGCCTTTGTAAAAAATAAATGTAATAGTGCCTTAAATTTGATAAGAAAATTGTCTCATACTACTTGGGGAGCTAAGAGACAAACATTGCTTATGATATATAAAGCACTAGTTTTATCCAAAGTAGATTATGGAAGTCCAATTTATGGGTCAGCATCACAAAGTACATTGAAGTCCTTAGACTCTATCCACACTCGAGGCTTGAGACTTTGTAGTGGAGCCTTTAAATCTTCTCCAAAACACTTCAGTATGTTGTGAAAGTGGCGAACCCCCATTATCCTTACATCGTGACCTTATAACAATGAGAAGTGCTTTAAAGATAACGTACTGATTCCCCCACAAAAAAACTATTTGCCATGCGAGATATATTTAGTTAGTAATCATGAACCACCTTTTCCAATAAGAGCTAATAGGTTACTGGAATCTATTGGTGTTGTTAGAGTAAATATACTCCCCACCCTCAATTCTCCACCTCCATGGATGATGAAGAAAATCAAAGTATGTTCTAACCTTTATCATCTGTCAAAAAGCTAGATTATACTTCAGACGCTATAAACAGTATACATTAGAACACATTCGAAGTAAAGGCCACATAAAGCAATTATACACTGATGGATCCAAATCTTCTGCAGGAGTTAGTTGTGCTGCAGTGTCATCATGCAAAATAAGTCAGAATTCATTGCCAATTGAAGCAACTGTCTTTACTGCTGAGTTAACAGCAATTATATTGGCAATCAATCAGATAAAATTGTCAAATAATAAAATGAATACTAAATTTGTAATATATTCTGACTCAAGAAGCGCAATTGAATCCCTCAAGAGTTATTCACATAAGAACCCTTTAGTAAAGGAAATTAAACAAATCATCAATAAATTATATTCACGTGGGGTTAACATTGAAATATGCTGGATTCCTGCCCATGTTGGAATCCAAGGTAATGAAAAGGCAGATGAAAAGGCCAAGTCTGGGATAAATTCACCAATTTTTGACAATAAATTGCCTGCTACAGATTATATAAACTCAGTGAAGCAGTCCATAAAAACAAAATGGCAAAATCTGTGGGATAGTGAAGCAGACACCAATAAATTAAAGTGCATCAAACAGAAAGTAGACTTGTGGAATACATCAGTACAAAATGAAAAACGAGCTGAAGTAATATTAACAAGATTACGAATAGGCCACACAAGACTAACTCATGAGTATTTAATTATAACTCCACAAGGGAACATCCCTCATTGCAATGTGTGCAATACAATTTTAACAGTCAAACATATTTTATGTGAATGCCTAATTTTTAATAGAGAAAGAAATTTATATTTAGGCAATAAATCATTATCAGAAATACTATCGGAATCAGATCATTTTTCTTTATATAGAGTATTAATATTTTTAAAAAAGACTAATGTGATTAATAAGATTTAACATATACCCTTTTCCAAATATATGACTTTTGTCATTATTATCTATTTCAGTCTTTTTTTATAAGTTCAATTTATATTAATTTTAATCCATATATCACTTAACAATCCCTCATTATCATTATTTATTATAATTCATTAACTTCATTCCATAACCATTCCATGTTGTAGACATATAACATTTTATGAGCGTATATTTTTTAAATAATTTCGTCCCGAATGATTTCGGGCCAGCACTGTAAGAGTCTGGTTAGACTCATTG
>NC_061097.1:29026246-29031246 GCF_015104395.2 Macrobrachium nipponense
TGGATAGGGTCGTTGAAGCACCGTAGTGATTAAAAGAAAACACACAAAAAACAAGTGGAACACCCGTACAAATCTATATAAATTAGAGGTAACACTATTTCGGGTCATGACAATAAATGCTCCTTTGCAAAGTCCCGATCGCAGTTTTAGCCTTGAGTTTTTTGAGTTTATATAAAATATCGAACCTAAATGACTCAACTCAACTTTAAAAATATGGCTGGATTGCAAGGAATAACATGTCTGTAAAAAACTTTCATCAGGCTAAATGCGCTGACCAGGATCCCTCACTATTTCAAATGTTAGCAAAGAATGAAGTACAAACAATTAATATTGTATGCAGTAAGAAACTTGTCTTATCTAGGTCAATCGCTCAGTTCCTAATAGTTCGTCATTCATTGCTTTATACGTAACCAGCAACATGGAATGCTAAAAACACACATACGTTGCCGATGGTAATAAAGAGAAGGATCCTAATTATTACGAAAAGAAATAGAAACAGTAGCCCGTTCAGAATCAAACAAGCAAACTCGGTTACTGTGTCACCTATCAAGCGGTCAAGGTTAGTCAAAAACTGCCGAAGTGTTCAAAGCATAGCAAATTCCACACAATAAGCGACTCTAGCAGAGTGGGGAAAAAGCGATGTTGGATCTTACATCCCAAATACCTTTTTAAATTAGGATTTTTGTTGGATTTTTTCCTATGAAACACACGACCGTATAAGGTAATCAGAGCAGGTTTTCGTTTTTTTTTTTTTTTTTTTTTTAAATTTTTTTAATGCGTAGTTAATTATAAGTAGTGGTGGATAAAGCCGAGCTGTCCGCGCCGTAAAAATTAGAATATCTTGTTATTCCTTTAGTACACGTAATATCCTATATTTACGGACTCACCGTCTGTTGTTCGAACTTCCCTAATGAGAAGTCCGGATAAGCGAGCGTTTACAGATACCTCTATAGCTATAAAAAACATTGATCTGTATCTAGTGTAATTGTAAGATATCCATCTAGGGATACACAAAATATTATCTTACATCCTTGCAAAATAAGGCGTGTTTATCAAAGGAAAATCCTATAAACCTTCAAACATACCAAAATCAGTTTGAACAAAAAGAGACAATTAATCAAATAATAACTTATATAAAGGAACAATACATTTGTCTCATAAATCGTAACATTGTTCAAATGACCCAACAGAATTCTCCCACAACCGCAGTCGCACTTTGCACGCAAAATCTCGAGAAGCATGCACCCTCGAATGTCATAGTGCGTGTAAAAAGACTTTGCTGGGAAATGAAATTTTAATCCTTCCCGACACTCTGAAATATAACGATTTCCGCGAACAAAGCCCTAAAAGTATACATATCGTGGATACGGAAGTTATAAATATCGCATTTTTTATTGTTGCTAATTTTTAATCCCTCCCGCCCAACCAGTCGTACATGAATCTCTCTGATAATCTATCTAAAGTAATATCCGTAAAGTCATTCAAGCAGAGGTGATTCAGCAGAAATTTTTTTTTATCTTCTACCTGAATACCAGGAAGTTTCTCCACTAGCGAGTGATCTCTGGGAGAAAAACGGATGTCATTGAAAACAAAATACGGTCTAAGGACAAACATAAAGCTATATACGTACCTTCGCATAGACTCTCAATGAAATTTCAAAATAGAGATAAATGACGAAGTTGAAAAAATGTTAGTAATAGGAGTCATTAGGAAATCATATAAGCCCATATAATTTTTCCCATCAAACGTCATGCCATAAAAGATCGGACTTGGCGTATCTGCGTAGATTTCTGACGCTTAAACAAGGAAACGACTCCCGATAGTTTCCAGTGCCATGTACCGACGACATCTTATCTCTGTTAGGTTAGAATAAATTTTTTTCACACCAGCTTGGACTTACTTAAAGGCATTTACCTGATACCATTACCTAAAGTGATTGTACCTCATACACCGTTTTCAGCACACTCAGGGGACATTATCAATTTTTTACGTATGCCTCCGGCTTACGTTGCGCCCCAATTACAATATAGTGTTTGGAGACTTTTAGGGGATAACCTACATGCCTATATGGATGATCTTGTAATCTTTTCTAATACCTTAGAAGTACATTCACATAAAGTAGAGCTAGTGCTACAGAGACAAAGACAAATAATCTCAGAGTAAAATATCTAAATGTGAGTTTTTTAAAGACCGAACATGTTTATCTAGGTTTTATGTGTCTAGTCAAGGTCTTAAAGTAGTCCATGGTAATGGTGTCGGCTATTCATAACTTTCTGGTACCTATTAACGTAAAAGGGGGATATCAGCACTTTGGCGCTGTAGTGGGTATTACAATCGTATGTAAATATGTAATTCTTCAATCATGACAGCTCCGTTAACAGATCTTACGAAGAAGAGCGTAGATTTATTATGGTCTAAAAAGCATCAACAGGCGTTCGATATCTTAAAAGCGGAATAATGCAGCTCACCTAACTTAAAAAATCCCTGATTTAAATAAGGAATTTTTTTTTTTATTGCAACAGACGCCTCAGACCAAGGGGTAAGAGGGATACTACTTCAGCAATATGGATAACAGTTCTTCCCTATAGCTTTTATTCACGTAAACAAAAGCCCTCTGAAAGTAAATATGCAGTAATAGGCAAGGAAGGGCTAGGTATCTTTACTCAACTAGTACATCTTAAGTTCATAATCTATGGCTATCCTGATAAAGTCCTTACTGAACATGAGTCCTTTACCGAGTTTTTCAAAGGCTTTAATCACAGTCCAAAAGGAACTCTGTGACAAATGATCATTCAGGTCTTTGGAGCCAAGATAAGATATCTACCTGGGAAAGCAAATATCATAGCTGACGCATTATCCCGCAATCCCGCACCATACTGCAAAGAACCATTAATTAGACTAGAAAATATAGAAATATCCGTTGCCTATTGTTAAAACCGTATCTAAAACAAGAAAATTCCTTAACCCAAGAGATCGCGAGGATTGAATATCTGGGTCGGAGCGCAGAACTGTTACAAACTGAACAAAGCAAGTGTCACAGCGATAAGCAAAACAATAAACACCAAACAATAAACACTTCGAAACGGAAACAGGGTCAGTGGCTTAGGCAAAACAATAAACACTCGAGCAGAAACCCTAAAGCAAAAGTATATTTATAGTATGTGTATCAGAATAATGTAATCAATGTAATATTATATGTAGGTCTGTGACGGGGAAAACCCGAAGAACACAGCAGAGGACTAACGACCAGGTAGTAGTAATAATCTCTCTCATACCAATCGTCATAAACTGGTTGCATTCCATCATCCAGGGTTCCCTCCTATGTCACAGAAAGCCAAATCACTGTTTTTACTGGCCTACAATGCTTACAGATATAAAAAGCACATAACTAATTGTAACACGTATCATGAAACAAGGGATACACTAAGACACCTGTCAGTTTAAGGGCCTATCCTGTGCCAAATCAATCCTTGAAAGAATATACGTAGAATTATTAACAGAATTACGAGTCTGACGAGGGAATAAACACTTCTTAGTGTTAATAGTTCCTTATATACGTTTATATATAATTAATAGCACTAAAAACAAACACCGCAATTGGAGTGCGTTAGGAATATTTATGAGTGCTAAATCAGTAAACATGGAATTAACACATGATAATCTGACTTGGGTGGTGTAAATCAATAATAATCTCCATAACGCGTTGTGTTAATTCCTATCCATTAAGAAAACCAATTATATATTTTATCACCCAGAGTCAATCTTTTGGTTTGGTAGAATAACTGATAATTAAATAGGAAGTGTCAATGTCTTACGAGTTACAACTCGTGATATTGGATCCGAACTGGATTATAGTGGTTCTCGCGTTTTTAAATACCTTTATCATTTCATATCTTGTATCTATAGAATTGATGCCGCAAGTAGCCTTATACGGTACGCCGCTAGAACACTCTTCCACATATTCAAGCCAACCATTAATTTATCAAATATATATAAAAAAAAAGAAATATATAAATAAATAAATATAAAAAATAAAATAAATATGGATACAAGTGGAGTCAATATAATACACTCCGTAAGAAGTCGGAAGGGTTACAAATTATAATAAAAAAAGGAATCACGATAAAATCAATAACGCTTTAGTAATGACAAATAAGCTAAAAGTTCAAACACATATCAAAACCTACTGACATATTGTCTGTCCCGGTGATTTATATTCGTAGTCAATGAAAAAAAAATTAAATAAATAAATAAATAAATAAAATAATAATAAATAAAATAAATAAAATAAAATAAAAGAGATTTTAAAGTCAGGAAGTCTAGAAGTGAAAATGTTATCTATGGAATAATCTTATATGAATCTTATACAGGGCTAATAATATATATAGAATTTGTATGGAAACCTTTTTCATTAGTTTCAATAAGGAATATTTAATTTATCATAATCATGCAGATTTCCAACATGAAACTAATATATTGTTCAATTTTGGTACTGTTTTTTTCAGACATTCTTTTCGTGTGGGTCGAGTATTAAAAGATAATAAATTTATCCTAAAGTCGTATTTATTACAGCAAGTAACGTAACTCTTAGCTGGCTGAGAGCAATCTCCTGCCAAGTGACGACGTCATCATTGCCGTATCAGCATTTGTTCCTTTTAACCTCAATAATCTGCTTACACAGGCTTCATCTCGCGCTTTCCAAACCAGGTTGACTGGAGAAAGGAATGCTTAGCCCGAACTTCTCATGGGCAAGGCGGACGTTAGGTACGGGTGTCTATCGGTATGCGCAATGCAACTTGCAATCATTTTAAAATTAATAACAAAATAAGGAAATAGAATTTCTATAACATCAAAATGAATTAATTTTTTCTGAACCTCAGAGACATTTAGAAGTATCACGATATGGATATGGATTATTTACTTGCAACATTAGCTTATTACAATCCAGGTAAATCACATTCATGGGAAAATGTTACATTTCTTGAAAAACCCAAAGTTTA
>NC_061097.1:29036246-29041246 GCF_015104395.2 Macrobrachium nipponense
ATCTATCAATCGGTCCGACTCGTTAACGAAAACTGACATCAATTACCAATTATTCCAAAATCAAAAATGTGAAATTGACCAAGAAAAAAATCGACGGAGGGCATCAAGGAAATGAAAGTAGAATGAAACTAATGAAATCACCTCACAGGAAATGATCAGCAGTATCAACAGGTGTAATTATTTTGTTTCTAATTTTCAAAGCGATTCTCTAGTGGATCACATAGCAGATTTCTAATCACATGACTACCCTTAGAGTATAAATCGTTATCAAACATGACGGTCGATATTTTATGAAGTGTGCATATTTGACGAGTTTACTAATACCAGATTTTACGTTTGAATATTGACTCATGTTTTTACAGACTTTTTACTTTTCCACAGACCTGCTGATGATTTGCAATGTTTCGGTAACTACTCAAATAACTTCAATAATGATGCGCTGGTTATGTTCTATTCCATTCCGTCTCTCTCTCTCTCTCTCTCACATATATACATTTAGTATATGTAATAGTATATGCATATATATCTATTATTATATATATATAATCTATATATATCTATATATATATATATTATATAATATAATTATATATATATCCTATATGTCTATATTATATATTATATTTATATATACAGATATATATACTATATATATATATATTAAGTATAATATAACTATATATTTATAATTATATATATATTATATTATATATATAATATTAATATAATATATGTATATAAATATATATATGATATATATATATATATATATTATAAAATATATATATAAGATATATATATATATAGAGTAGATATAGAGAGTATACATAGATAGAGAGAGAGATATTATATATAGAGATAATATAATATATATAGAAGAGAGATAGATTATAGATATATATGTTATATATAGAATACGAAGATATTACATATAATATATACTATCTCTATATATATATATATATAGATATAATATATATATATATATATATATATATATATATAGATATATATATCTATATATATATAAGGACAATACAGATTATATATATATATATATATAGTATTATATATAATAGATATAGATATATATATCTCTATATATCTATATATATATATATATATACTATATATATATATATATTATCTATGACTATATATATATATATATCTATATATTATATATCTATATATAATATCTATATATATATCTATATAGAAGCTTATATATAGAGATATATAATATAGTATATATTATATAGATAGCGATTCTATATATTATATATAAGATACAGATAATATAGCTATATTAGAGTATATAGTATTAGTATATAATATAATATATTAGATATATATGAATATATATATATAATATATAATATAGATATATGATAAATATATATTATATAATATATATAATATCTATATATAAGATATAAATTATATATATAGATATATATATAATATATATATATATAATATATAATTATATATATATCGATCGAAGATATATATATATATATATATATATATGGATGTATATAATATTATACCATATATTCTATCTATTATATATAAATATATATATATATAATATCTATATATATATATATATATATATATATAATATTATAGTATATCTATATATATATAGATAATACAGAGATATACTATATATATATATACGATAATATTATATATATAGAATAGATCTATATATATATTTATATATATATATATATATATATAAGATATATATATATTATGATCTATATATATATATATATATATCTATATATATATATATATATATATCTATATATAATATCCTATATTATATAAGATATTATATAGCTAGATATATAGAGATCATATATTAAGAATATAATATATTATATATATATATAGATATATTATATATTATATATTATATCTATATATATTAATTATTTATATATATTATATATTGGAGATATATATATATATAATATTATATATATATATATATTATATAATATATAGTATATATATATTATATAATATATATATATATATATAATATATACATTACAATATAACATATCAGCATAAACCTTGTATTACACAACTAATTTCTAAAAGGACACTAAATCATAAGACAGCTCAAACTAAAACATGCAGAAATTCGCAAAAGTGTCGACGTTTTCCAAGCGAATCATCATCTCCGAATATTCTCGAAGCATAATATCCCTTCGTTCAGTAGACAAGAAGGTTCATACCGGCTAAGAACAGAAGACTGGCTGGATCCAATTAGGAAGATCAGGTTAGTCTGTGAATACAGGTGTTCTTCTTCTTCTTTGCCCTTCTTTGGTCCTTATCTGGCTCGGCTCAAAAGGGGATTGAGAAGAACGTAGGAAGATTAGCAGTGGGTTGCTGAGGAGATTTCTGCAGGAGATTTAATTCACTTTTTATTACTTTTTTCATTACTGAGATTAAAGAATATTTTAGAGAGAGAGAGAGA
Organism: Macrobrachium nipponense; assembly: GCF_015104395.2. Lineage (NCBI taxonomy): Eukaryota > Metazoa > Arthropoda > Malacostraca > Decapoda > Palaemonidae > Macrobrachium > Macrobrachium nipponense. Next base: position 29,038,747 of record NC_061097.1, read on the forward strand.
GAGAGAGAGAGAGAGAGGAGAGAGATAGAGAAGGAGAGAGAGAGAGAGAGAAGGATAGGAAGAGAGAGAGAACAAAACTAACATTTAAAACGAATTGGGGAACTTTTTCTGCTTACTTCCCAAGTGAATATACAAGCATTTAAAAACATAAAAACACTCGATAATATACATCTTCATTTCTTCATCTTCACCATCCAACTTGGAGAAGTGCTCCAATATGTCGATTTCAATAAACACGAATTAATGATTTCCTTTTTCCATGTCACAAATTCTTTTCATTTCATGAATAACCAAAGAAGTGACACTATTGGGAAATCTGTAAACGAACACTAAATGAAGGGCACAGCAGTGAATGAAATTCGTTTTCAGTTCTCTGATGCCAGAGGGCTGCAAATTGGCATTTTGATAATCCACCCTCTAATCATCACACGTACCAAATTGCAGCCCTCTAACCTCATTAGTGATTGTTCTATTTTAGGTTAAAGTTGACCATGATCGTGCGTCTGGCTACACAAAAACAAACCTCACCACTCTCGTGTGATAGTTTCATGGGCTATTGTTGAGACTTTCATACAGCTTTATACGCTTCACAGGAAACTCGATAACGCTGAAGAAACCTCGGCATATTATTTACTTGTTTGATCGAGTATTGTAACTTGGCCTCCCACCACGAATGATGAGGGAGGGAAAGTCTTCACGGGAATGAAGGCAGGACGGAGAACGGTTCAGGGTAAAAATTATGAGCCATTTGTGTAATTAAATTTTCCCTGTTAGGGCCAATAGCCCGTCTGGATTTCTGAGAGTTGCATTACATCACTCTTCAATAAAATCTACTTCCGATGAAGGGGAATGTGATCTATTCTGCCGCGGCTTATTGAGTTCGGGTCTCATGATGAAGTCGGAGACGAGTGGGGATTTTTATTGCTTTTTAATTATCAATCTTTTAGTTTAGAAAAAAATATTGATCTCTCAGTCCGACTTTCCGTTAGTTTGTACAAAGACCAGATATTTCGAAAAGTCACATGATATGAATTTGACTATTATTTTTTATCAGAACACTGACAAAATTACCAAGCAAATGAAAACAGTGCAAAGCAATGTCTCAAAATGTGCAAAGCAATGTCTCAAAATATTAAAACACCTTAAATGGGGTCGAATGGGCTGTTCGGTTTAACTATGGGAACTCACAACGTTGCGTTCGGAAAAAAAAATTGGGGTTTTTTTTGGGGGTTACGTCTTGTTTATAAGATTATTTTTGACATTTAAGTATTGTCCAATTTCTGGTAGTGTTAAGAAAATGCCACGTTCCCACTTTTCAGTATCTGTAGAGCTGATTTTTGTTTTCTGTAAAAGAAAACTATCGAGATGGAAAGGCCTGTCCGTCCGCACTTTTTCTGTCCGTCTTCAAATCTTAAAAACACACCACATCACAGCTCTTTAGTCTCAGTATTTTTTAAAATTTACTTTATTTAAAGGTAAATTTAGCCATAATGGTGCGTCTGGAAACGATATAGTACAAGCCACCATTGTGCCGTGATTAAAGTTTCATGGGCCACTGCTCATACAGCATTATACCGTGACCACTGAAAGATGGATCTATTTTTCGGTGGCCTTGGTTATACGCTGTGCATTTCAAAGTGTTTTTGAGACAACATACTGCTAAGTAAAATTACTTCGGCAATGTAACATATACGAACCTGGCAGATTAAATGAAAGGGCGCCACCGATAATAATATTCACAATAGGAATGGAGAATGACAGAGGTTGCCGGATACATACACAGACGGAATTACAGTAGTGGCTTGTAATTAGTGTATACAAAAAATTGGTTTTCATATCCATATTTTGAAGGTCATTACTGTAGGTAGCCTTGAATATACTGATGATGAAATAAATGGGATTTAGAACTGGAGTAAAAAAACGAAAATAACTTCATACTTGATTACAGTGTATTAAGAGTAGCAAACTTTTATGATAACAAGAGCAGACGAACATACAAACCACAAAATCCCTCTTCTACTACCATTTTAACCATTTAAGAAACAATTATCCAGTGAGATAAGCCAGAAAAAATAATCAGGAAAGTACCACATGATACATACCTGAAATCGCTAGTAAATTAAGTGACATTTTTACTGGTTACACTGAGAAATAATTCGATAAGATAGTCGCGAATAACAGAGCAAACTGTCGATCACTGTTAAAACAGTAAGATTATCAAAAGAAGATCTAAAAGGCTGTTTATTCTAATATCTTGCTGGAAAGAAGTATAACAAAATCCAGAATTATAAAATAAATTGGTTTATCTTATTATCAGCAGGGAATATAAAAATAAAGTAATTATATTATATATATATATATATATATATATATATATATATATATATATATATATGCATGTATGTATACATACATACATATATATATATACATATGTGTAATTTACCTATGTTGTGGATGTATGTATGCATAAAGGTCCATTTTAATTCACTGAAAAAAG
>NC_061097.1:29046246-29051246 GCF_015104395.2 Macrobrachium nipponense
AAAACTAAAATTTTTTTTTATTATTGTGGACTCATTCGAACATTATATATACTCTCGTGATAGTTTTTCCCAAATAGAAGTAATAATAATATAATAATAATAATAATAATAATAATAATAATAATAATAATAATAATAATAATAATAATAATGAGAAACTAAATCCAGAGTAGTATGCCTGTTTGATTTTGTTATTTAAAGTATATACAGCAAAAATCTTTCGATGACCTGCACAGTCCTCCTTGTCAATCTGATTAGAATTCTAGTTTGATGACAAGGAAGACCGTGCAGGTCATCGAAAGCTTTTAAATAACAAAATCAAACAGGCATACTACTGTGGATTTACTTTCCCATAATATTGACTCGTGATTATGAATTTTATTTTATTATTATTATTATTATTATTATTATTATTGTTGTTGTTGTTGTTGTTGTTGTTGTATTCTGGCAAATGTGTCGATGGAAACTTTTCGAAGTTGTTTATTGTAACTTTTAATTTGCCTCAAAACCGTTAGCTTTCGTAATTCTGTTTGTTCATGCGTTTGTTTTTGTCGGTTTGTGACAGCGAATCTGGACTAAGAGATCTCAGTAATAGTGATGATGGTATTGCTAATAATCGCTAATGATATGAGCTAGGTCAAGTTAGGCCGTGAGATGGACATGGGGACACCCAGTGGTAATACTGTGTCCACAGCTATTTCCCTCTTATTTGTTCAGTTAGGTTGGCATTCCTGCTGGATTGTGATACTGCTAACAATCCTTCCGTTTTGCCCCAGAAAGGAAAATGAAAAATCAACGTTGTGAATGTTTTCGAAACATTAGATTATAATGTTTCATGATACACTTAACATTTTTATCTGTGTATGAATTTATAGACATATATATATATCTATATATAATATATATATATATATATATATATATATATATATATTCTCCCCTGTATTTGGTCTCACATGAAATCGTAAAATATCACGGATTAAATACATAAAGTTTAAGTTTTGATAATATTTTGATGTGACACAGAAATTGGATAATTTTTTGAACCACAAAAAACCATAAGGAAAATATCACAGTGAAATTGACCAAATACGAACTCTGCATATTAATCATGAATAACCAGATATGAAAAAAGCACAGTGATCAGGAAGAGCGGAATCAAAGACAATAACAAAACCTTATAGATTTTTGTTCTGTAAAAAATGAGATTTGAAAGGAAACTATAAAAAAAGAAAAACAAACAGACAAACTGAGCTCAGGAAACTTAACGAATGTGTAATCGCCCCCAAACATGAATGTCGAAACCCCGGGAGCTCAACCATGATTGTCAATTAAACTTAGTTAACATCTCATGTAACGCTTAACAACTCCAGCTAATTCAGTTTTCCACAAATAACTGTTCTCTCTCTCTCTCTCTCTCTCTCTCTCTCTCTCTCTCTGAACCATTCGTTCTATTTTAGTTTTTCGTTGAACTATTGTGGATTTTTCCTTTCCATCTCCACTAATCTTTGAGATATCTTTTAAGGTAACTTTTCGCTTACTCGGGGAGTAAGCCTACAAACTACTTTTTTGTTGTTGTTTTTTTGTTGTTGTTATGTTGTTCTTGTTGGGGGTTAGGAAAGGTTTTTTGGAAGAACCTAAAAAGGTCTGAAAAAGGGTTTTCGCATTGAGATAAATATATAGTAAAATTTAGGATAGGATATTTATGATTTATTTATGAGAAGGAAAATGTAAAGAATAAATAATGTGTATGTTAAACAGTACATAAAAGTTAATTCTAATAAAATATATTAGCGTATTTAGTTTTCATTTTCGTTGGTGAAACAACTCTCTATTTGAACGTAGATTTTAGCACGCGCCCCGAGTGAGCTGGAGGTCGTATTGCGCCTTGTTCTGGTGGCTGTGGCTTTTCATTATCATCATTCACAGTAAAGTTGACTTTTTGAATTCCTTTCTGGCTTTTCTGGTATTACTTAACCCCAAGGCATCACAAACTAATCATTTATCAACTCCCGCAAGCGGCATGTAGTAGGTGTGCATACTGCATATTAATATATGATTATTTTAATGGACTCAGCGACATATCGCTTTTCATATGGGTAACAAATAAGAGCATTCCAAAAATAAGGTTATGCGGCTGTCATGGACGTTTATATCCCAGCTGTAAAGGGAGCGGAGAAGCAATAGCGCCACCGATAAAAGGATGCGTGACCTCCACATAACGGATATTATGTGGCCGCGTAAAAGGACATTTAAATTCAAATTTAACTGGCGCGCGGAACTGCGTGACTCCCTGCCCCAACCGCCACTGGACCCGGGAAGTGTTGCCGTCTTTTTGTGCATGAGCCACATCGATAAGACCCGGGCCATAGGTTTGTAGTTTTTCTGTAAAAGAAGACCATTGAGATGGCTTTGTCTGTCCGCCCTCAGATCTTAAAAAACTACTGAGGCTAGAGGCCTGCAAATTGGTATGTTGATCATCCACCCTCCAACCACCAAAAATGCCAAATTGTAGCCCTCTAGCCTTTGCAGTTTTTATTTTATTCAGTATTAGAGTTAGCCATAATGGTGCGTCTGGCAATGATATAGGACATGTCACCACCGGATCGTGGTTAAAGTTCTGTTTTCGGATGCCTTGATATTACGCTGTACAGAAAACTCGATTGCTCTGAAGACACTTCGACACATTTTTTGCTTGTTTTGGTTTTGTTTTGTATCCGTGAATGAGCATCAGCTCTGGTTGTCGTTACAAATTAACCTAATATTAGCTTCTTATAAAAGTTCGTTGACCTGAAATATTTACACTTAAAGAGGACATTAACAAAGAAGTTTGGAGTCAGTAAGGACCTCCGTCCGTAAAATAGGCCAGAACAATTTACGAAATGGCCCGTTCAGTGTTAGAAACGCCTGGAAAAGGTGAACAGAATGACAAATCTGCTGACGTAGATACTATAGTCGATTCACATCAACCGTGCATTTGACGTCTAGGCCAGTCCCTTACGACGCTCCTGATTGACTGATGATAAGTTCAATGACAGGGCTGGAAACTCTCAGTCTCTTGAGAGATTTCATATAGGCAGGGTGTATGTTCCGCTTCTCTTGAGGGATACGGGTTTTTTTTAAAAGTATCCCTCAGGAGAAGTGGAACATGTATCCTGCCTATGTGAACTCTCTCGAGAGACTGAGAGTTTCCAGCCCTGCTAATGGCTTATCAACAGTCAATCAGGAGCGTCGTAAGGGACTGGCCTAAACATCAGGATGCACGGTTGATGTGAATCTACCATAGAAACACATGAAATAATCTGCCTGGTCTTATGTAGTCCGTTCGGAGGACAAAATAGTACCCATGAAAGAAAGCATCATGACGGAGGGTTGAGGATAGAAGTAATGCCAACCGAATTCATAAGCGCGTTGCTAATTAGACGAGTTGCTTCAGACTCAGTCCTGCGAGGCAGGAAAAAAAAAAAGAATATCCTTACATGCAGCTGCATTATTTTAGGAATGTGAAATGGACCATTCTTCTGGCTTGGTTGGGGGGGTGACGTGAAGGATTTTATTTTAGGGAACAAGATATATGAACTTATACAAGACTTAATTTTGTTGATTCTGTTATGGCTTTCAGAGTTTCCCACCAGATAATAAAGAGGGTGAACAAAGTAAATCGTTAATATTTAGAATAGGTTTTAGGTTTGTTTTGTCTTCAGAATGTTGATTAGTTATTTGGCTGGAAATTTATTTTACCGTCTGGGTTAACCTGCGAATCATCCTATAAAATTAGAATAGACTTTTATTAATTTTTGTTTACTCGGGGAGTAAGCTTACAAACTACTTTGTTGTTGTTGCTGTTGGGGGGGCCGGGTAGGAAAGACTAAAAAGGCCTGAAACAAAAAAGTGTTTCTGTTGGATAGGATGTTTATGACTCTTTGTTGGAATGAAAATGTAAACATTTAATAATGTGCATGTTAAACAGTATTGAAAAATTATTTCTAATAAAGTACAGCGTATTTATTTTAATTTTCGTGGGTGAAAAACATAGTTATTTAACCATAGATTAAATGAAGTAAGCTGGAAGTCGATTCTCTCTTTTTTTTTTTTTTTTTTTTTTTTTTTTTTTGAGAGAGAGAAGAGAGAGAGAGAGAGAGAGAAATAACCGGTAGTGATTTCAGTGGGTCTCGTGTTTCATAAGTTAATGTTAAGACCTCAACCAGCGTAAGGCGCCATAGGACTGTGCTATGATGACCTACTCAGTAATGGTCCATGGCTAATCTAAGGCGAAAAGTTTGTATATCTGTCTCTTGGAATATCACAAATCCCATAACAGGTGTTTTTGAATATGATTGGATGGCAGGCTGGGGGAACAAAGGGAGAAGTGGTTGGGGAGAAAAGGGGGGATGTGTAGAGTGGCTGGAAGAATCGACATAAATAAGATGCTAATCAAGATACCCAAACTGAGAAAATATTATTATTATTATTATTATTATTATTATTATTATTATTATTATTATTATTATTATTATTATTATTATTATTAAAAAATCCTCATAGTAGCACGAGTGTTCAATTGGAGAAACATTCCAGTTATGTAAATGTACATATATTTAAGTTTAAAACTCCAAGGATTAACTTATTTACATTTACATAACTGTGGATTTGTTTCTCCATAATTATTATTATTATTATTATTATTTTTTTTTTTTTTTTTCTCTATCACAGTCCTCCAATTCGACTGGGTGGTATTTATAGTGTGGGGTTCCGGGTTGCATCCTGCCTCCTTAGGATTCCATCACATTTCTTACTATGTGCGCCGTTTCTAGGATCACACTCTTCTGCATGAGTCCTGGAGCTACTTCAGCCTCTAGTTTTTCTTTATTATTATTATTATTATTATTATTATTATTATTATTATTATTATTATTATTATTATTATTATTATTATTATTATTCAGAAGATGAGACCTATTCATATGGGACAAACCCACCAAAGGGGCCACTGACCCTTG